>NW_007250989.1:3058-64511 GCF_000164805.1 Carlito syrichta | reverse complement strand
CCCGCTCCCCACTGACCAGCTCTGGAGGCTTGCCAGAGCACTTGAAGATCACTCCCTCTGTGAATAGAAGTAGAAACAGCCTCAGAGAAGTGGAGGGACTTGCCCAAAGCTACACAGCCAGTGAGGGCTGCTCCAGGAATCGAACCCTGATCCAGGGCATGTACCATCATTGCGCACCTTCCCTTTGTGTCTTCCTGGATAGAGCATGCCCATGAAGATTTCACCATTCATTTACTGAGGCCGCATTCTGGGCCAGAAACTATGCTAGGTTCTTCCCTCAAAGATCATATGGTCTAATGGGAATAGAAATGAATTCCACAGCAAACAGATTATTGCAATTTCAGGTAGAGGTGCCTCGCCAAAGGTCTATGCAAGGTCCCTTGGGGACACAAAGGAGGTAGCAATGAGTCCTGCTACGGAAAGAAAGCCAAGAGCAGAGGCTGCCAGAAAGAGGAGCCACCTGGGCCAGGTAGGCAGGTGTGGTTTGGAAGGGCACTCCAGACCTAGGAATTTGAGAACCACCTTCAGGGCCTGCACCTGAAGCAGCCATCTGTATCTCACGTTCCTGCCTCATTGAGTCTATGTGGTGCCTTGGTGTAATCTCCCAGGGTTCCCCCTGCTTAACCCCCAGCAGTTCCCAGCTCTTTCTAATACTCACCAGACCAGTGGGCACAAGATTCCACAGAAAACTCACCCTCCTGGAGGCCACAGAGGTCTGGGTCTGCGCAGCTCCTGACACTGACTAGAGAGGCAACGAGGGCCAGGCAGCCTTGGTCTCAGGCTCCCTGGGAACCCTTACCTTAGAGCTTCCTCCAAGGCTGCTTCTGGGCTGGGAGCTGGGGACTGTGGTGCCACCCGTCCTGGTAACATGTGATTCAGTTGCTTTATTATTATCAACAACCACTACTATTTTTAATGTTTACTAGATTCCAGGCCACAAAAAAAATTAGAATAAATATTCTGCCCAGGATCTGCATCTCACAGTAACACATTACCCCAACAAAGATGGTGGCATCCTTCTCCTTCCTAGCCTTTCTCCACGGGAACCTTCAGCTCTTCCGAGGCCGGTGATATTTTTCCTTTGGAGTGATAGAAGAGCCTAAGTGCCTCCACTCTGGAAAGCACAGATATTTCAGGATTATTTCAGTGACCAAATATCTCTGTGGTAACAAGATACGTTCTCCCCCTCCAAATGTGGGCCTGTGGTAATGATTAAAACGATAGACAGAGCAGCTATTTTCCAGCGATCTGTAAAGACTGCAGTAATATACCCAAAGCATCCCCAGAGATAAAAGAGTGAGATTAAATAATTCGAAGATAATTTCTTCCATGAAAAGAATAATGTTGCCATCAAAATGAAAACCCTTGTAATAAAAGCAAATTATGCTGAGACCTTGGGAGCACTCTGCCTCTCTCCTGCCATTTTGAGGCAGCACTTCTGCAAAAACAGTGCTGGAATTGTCAGCACAGGACTTGTATCGGAGACGGAGGTGGGAAGGCAGACGCCCCTGCTGCCGCTCCCACAGTCAGAGTGTTCCACGGAACAGACAACACAGGCCCAGGTCTAATATCAAGCGCCAAGAAAGTGAGCACAAAACAGCAGTTTGTTCCAGGACCCAGGTCTAATATTACATTCTAATATTAAGTACCACTGTCTAACAGAAAGAGCCTGGCCCACACCAAGAAAGTTGAAACTTCTCCACTTGGGTCCAGTTAGATGGGCTGAAACTTTTCCGTGTGATTTGGGGTCTGTATATGGAGTAGACCCAGAGGCAAACCTGTGTGTGTTGGATTCCAGCGGTCTGAGAGCAGAGAAAGGCAGGAGGGGGACTTGAAGGGGAAGGGGAGAGGCAGCCTGCAGGGTGCCCCCAGAATCCAATTCTGCCAGACCCAGGATTTGGGCAAACCATTGGCAAGACTTCTCCAAGGCTAGTATGAAAGAAACTGAGCTGAGTGTGCCTTTAATAACTCTGTAAAGAAAATTTAAATTCTGTCTTGCTACAACATGCAAAAAAGGCTGGAGATATTTTCCCTTATACTTAAGGGTATGTTTGAGATAGTCTAACTTACAACTCAGGGACACATAATCGTCATTTTGGAGGTGGCATGAGGTGACACCTCTTCCTCCAAGCAGTTGAAACCATAGTAGAGCTTTTGACACCCAAGCGCCAGCCTCTCAGGTGAAATATTTACGTGCATATTAAGACACTGGAGAGAGAGAAAACAAATGGGAGTGGTCAGTGTGGGTCCTGAAAAGAAAGTAAAGAACACAGACTCCTTGCAGGGCTTGATTTGTGATGGGACAGCCTCTTACCAGCCAGTAACACTTACTTCATAATATATGATTTACCTGAGCCTCAGAGGGAAGTGAGAGTGGTTGGTCTTCATCACTAGCCAAACAGAGGACAGAGAGAAAAGATGCAGAGCACAGCCTGAGACTCTGATATGATCTGGCACCAAAAGGACACGGCCCCGAAGGGAAGTAAATCTCTTTCTTCGTGGACCTTCGCCCCACTCTCCGTGGTTGCAGGACCCCATGTGTACCTGTCTTTCTCCCTACTCTGGATGTGACTTCCTAGAGGCAGGTCCTAGTCATCTGGATGTGCCCAGAGCGGAGTGAATGAACAATGACTAAGCCTCTAGGTCTAAGGCCTGAAGTCTGTGAGGTTGGTGCAACTTGACTTTGCGTCTCCCAGCTCCCCCATTCCTGTTCCTCCCCTGCCCCGTTGAACTCCCTGCCTCTCTCAGATTCTGCTCTCCAGAAAGGACCTGCTGTCAGCACTTACTTCTCAGGCAATTTTCTCTGCTCCAAGATTCCTGCATTTGAAGCTGATTCCCAGGATGAAAGATGTTGTCCCTATCTGAGGAATGTCCAGCCTTTGCAGACTAACGGGAGGCAGAATGGAGAAAGACTGAGACTGATCTTGAGAAGTGTTCGACTTAGTGGGAGTAAAAGATAGGGCGAAAGCAGGAGAAAAAGCAGAGGAGCCTTTAAGCCCCAACACCAAAAGCAGCACATCACTTGAGGGAGAGTTCAAGGCCTTAATATCAGACAGACCTGAACTCAAATCCTAACTCTGCCGTTTACTGGCTATGCTGTATTGGACAAGTCACTTGACTACCCTGAACCGTATAGTCATCAGTAGAATAGGGATGCTAATGCTAGGTCCTCAGGACCGTTGTGAGCAATAACTGAGCAAATGTGCATAAATCATTCAGGAGAGTGTCTGGCACACGGAAGAAATTCAGAAGCTGATAGCTGTTAAACTATTTGTACTTCTAAATCAAAGAGGGGCCTCTGGTGTGCAAATAAGGTATTTCCTTAAGCTATGGGACAGAACTGACTATTAAAAATCTTTGAAATCCCCTTCACACACGGAGGGAAAAGCTTCTACGGTCTCCTTAAGTTCTGGAAATAAGAGGGGAAGGCAGATTCTGAAGGGGGAAAAATGCTTGGGGGAGGGCACAGACAGCTTAGTGTTAAGTCTGCTCACATAACACTACTCGTGGTATTTTTTTTAATACCACGAGTATTAAACTTGGAAAAAATTGAAAATTTTATACTATTACAGGGAGAGGGGAAGAGCCATGATTTGTTTCACCATGGTATATAGCCAATTTCATGAACTTTTGACAGTTGTGGCATATTCCTAGTACATGTGGTTCTCTAGCCCATCCCTGCCCCATGTGAAACATCAGCCCAATATATTACATTATATTTGCAGCAAAAAAACACACAGGCAAGTTTGTTGATGGAAAAGCTGTCTCATCACTGGCACCAACCCCAACTGATTGGCAGGGCCAGCCTAAGGCCTTGTTTTGCAGGGTCAGTGAGTCAGTGTTGTAGATGATTAGTGATGTGTGTGTCAGACTCAGGATAGGGTACCAGAATCACTAGCTTCTACGCCCATTCTCCAGATACTTAGAAAGACCAATAATAATGCCCAGATCCTGCTTGACAGGTATGAAAACAGAGAGGGTGGCCTTGGGAGGACCTTGTCAGGAGGAGGACGGCCCAGAACTTCATGCCAATCAAGAGGACATAGAAAACAGCTTGGATGATCAGGACATGACAGCAGGCACTGTAACAAATAGCTATTTTAATAAAGGTAAGCATTAGGAGGAAAAAATGTTGTGATCAGTAAATATGGCAACAGGTGTGCCTGAGAGAATAAAGAACCATTAGCTAACAAATTTTCCAAATCTTTTCCATCCTTGTGAAAAAATTAAGATCAGATGAGGATAAAGAAAAGTGAAGACGCACCTGTCACCCTTCCTCAAGCTTGATAAGGACTTTGGTTTAATTTCCAAATATTTGGGTGTTTTCCCTTAGATATCCTATTGTTATTTATTGCCTAATAAATAAATATTATTTATTGTTATTTCCAACTTTACTGTGTTCCATGAAGTTGCTCTGACTTCAGTTCTTCTAAGTGTATCGAGACTTGTTTTATGGCTATGCCTATGGTCTGTCTTAGTGTAACTATATATTGTGATAGATGGTGAAAATGGCCCTTAGTTATTATTTTCCTCCCAACAAGAGGTGGAGTCTATTTCTCCATCCCTTGAGTAGGGTTGGTCATGTGGCTTGCTTTGACCAATGGGACATCAGCAAATGTGACACAAACAAAGGCTCAAAAAGCGCTTGCACATTGGCGTTTGATCTTGTGCTGTGTCTGAAAGCCTGAGCTAACCTGCTGGAAGATGAGTCACCCTCTCCAATAACCTGCCAACCACCAGATATCTAAGTGAGCCTAGATCATCCAGCCACTAGCTGACCTGCCAGCCAATAACAGACACACAAGCAAGCCCAGTGTAGATCGGACCAGAAAAACCACCCAGCCAATCCACAAAACAGTGAGAAAGAACGACTGATGATTGTTGTAGGCCACTACGTTTCAGAGTGTTTTGTTATGAGGTAAAAACAGAAATATGTGTATCATGTGTGTTATACATACACACATCTCAGGTTCTCTTTTTCTCTCCTTTTTTCTACTTCATATAGGCTCTAGTGTATACTGTGGTTGTTAACTTTATATTTAGGCTTCAGGTTATACAATAATAAGACAGTATTGTCACTGAATTAGAAGAAGAAGAATGTCACCTGAGTTGCAGTGACTGATGAAATGTGGGGCTTCCCCTTCAAAGAAAAAGGGTAAGCACATTTTAATCTTTACAGAGGAGACTTGCAGTAGGTTAGCAAGGAGCAGGGTTTTGCTGTGGTTCTTTAGACACGTGGCAAGAAGGGTATGTGTGGATGTTGTGTACCCCAACAGCAAGAATGTGGCAAACAATGAGGACAGATACAGTTCAGCAGACATTCCACACCACTGCTCCCCCAACCCCCCATCCCCATTCCTTCCCTCACACAGAGGCTAGAGAGCGGAAAAACAACCATTTCCCAGACTCATTTGCAGCTAGGTTTCTGGGTGTGTTTTAGGTCCTGCTAATCAGGTGCAAGAAGCAAAGCAGAGACTGGGCACCGAGGATATGAGAAAAGAGGTGTGGTGCCCATGTTCCTGGTGTGGATTGTGGCAAAGGTGGGGACAGGAGCCGTGAAGGCTTTTCTGATTCTGCAGCTTCCCACTTTTCTGATTCTGCAGCTTCCCGCTTCCCGGCACTGCTCTGGCAGCTCACTCAGCAGCATACTTCTGAGAGCCATTGCCGCCTAAAGTGTGTTTCTTTACCTCTCCAGGAATTTAATAAACCATTAACTATCCTGCTATCTGTCCCTGTCTCCGCAACAGAACCCTCACTAGACAAGGACAAATTCTCCACCGCCACAGGTCCCTAACCTCTCACATACTTTGATGCCATCCTGAGTAAGAGAAAAGGGAATCAAACAAATGTGACAGACTGGGCATTTTTACCTAAGGAAGCTGAGAACTACCTAAAAAAAATGAGTGTTTCCATTTTTTAGTAAGACTACATTTACCAGACTAGACTACAATTGAAGTTTCTCCTCCTGTTAGCCAGCAAGTGGGAAACGTGGGGAAAACCAAAGCACTATTAGAGACTGCATTTTTTCTGCTCATCTGACTATATTTTCATTTACCTATTATCTAATTTAATCCTTCCCACAACCCTAGCAAGTTGAGCACTATTATCGCCTCCTTTTCCAAGATGAGGTAGAGTTTCAGAGAGACTGTACCCAAGGTCACATCTAGCAGTAAAGCCAGGCTGAGTCTCAGGGAGACTGTGCCCATGGTCACACCCAGCAGTAGAGTCAGGACGGTGACTAATCCGTGCATCCCCAGAACCCTCTTAATAACTTTGCGATTCTGCCCCGGTGTTCCCTTCCCTGCCCTCTTAATCGCCTTTTAGGTCTTCAACATCCTTTGCTTCCTCCCTTCAAAAATGTGTTCAGGCATTCACACTGAGATAGGGATTACTATTGAGCCCGGTCACTTTGACAGGCAGGGCTGTTTTCATTTTCCTGGCTTCAACATCCTCTCTGGCTGAGCTCTGAGGATGAAACTTCCGGCTATAGTAAGCAGAGCAACACGTGTGGGTCCTTCCTGGGGTCCTGAAAATTACCCACAGTTATCTAATCTGAAAAGTGCTTTTCCAGTTACTCACTCTCTTTGATAACCAACCCCACCCATGCACACCCTCTACATACCCTCCCCCATGGAGAAAAATCTACCAAAAGCAACCCAGCTGCACCTAACAACACCTCTCTTCCCCTACCCCTAGCCAGGGTGTATCCAAGAGCCACCAACTGGTCTGACAAAGAAGCATATATGTCAAGAATGGTGTCCTCAGATCTCCATCTGCCATAACGAAGCAGCTTCATGGAGACGCCTAAAGGAAAACAGCTGTCTACTTGTATCTCTGTCAGCCCTGACGCCAACTGATTGAAACCCATAACTCTTCCCATGTCAGCAAGGGAATGCATCTCAGCGTGGGAGTATCTGACAGGAAACTGAAATATTGATGAAGATAAGTTGATAACATTTTTGATAAATAAGATGCCTTCTGATACTAGATTTTTGTGTAAACAAGTTGTCAACGTATAAGCAAAAAAACTACATCCAAAAAAAAGATTAAAAATGAGGAAATTCTGTTAATTCCTTTAATTTTTTCCTGTGGCTTGGGAGAAAACTATTGCTGCCAAAGATTAAGAGTAGATGCTGAATGGCATCTTTAGTAGTTGGGAAGGGAACTCCTCACTTCAGTTTAACAAATATTTTTGAGCACCTTCTTTATGCTTTGTGCTGGATGCTGAGGATATATAAAGATGTGGTCCCTGCTTTTAAACCAATTAATCTTTCAGGGGAAATGAATCTGTGAATGAGTGACCACAAAATGGCGTGGAATCATGGTAAGGAGCATGGCCTTCAGTCTCAGAAATGAGCTCACAGTCCTGTTCAAACTTCTACTAGTTGATGAGGCCTTGTGCAAGTTGTTTAACCTCCTGAAGCTTCAGTTCATTTATCCAAGGAGAGGAATAATAATACCTGCCTTTTAGGGTTGTCATGAGGGTTATAATATGACAGTACCACTTCCACCCACAAGCCTTGCCTTATGTAGTAGACACTGTAGTGTGTAACCAAGTTCCCCAAAGATGTGCATTCCCCTGACCTGGTCAGTGTCATCTGCTATAATGGCTCCCCGCTGAGCCCCTCTCCAGAATGTGCCCTCTGCCAAAGGGAGCTGCCTCACCCAAGGTTATATGACTTATGGGGTTGAGGGGTGGAGATATGTATGTTCAATGACTGTTTCTTTGAGTCATAATTTGCATACCATAAAAATTCACCCTTTAAAATACCCATGAGTTTGGGTATATTTACAAAGTTGTGCAACTATTATCACTATCTAATTCCAGAACATTTTCTTTCTTTCTTTTTTTTTTTGAGTTGGAGTCTCACTCTGTCACCCAGACTGGAGTGCAGTGGCCGCTCCCGGCCACCGCAGCCTCGACCCGCTGGGCTCCGGCGATCCTTCCGCCTCAGCCTTCCAAGTAACTGGAACTACAGGCACGCGCTACCGCACCCGGTTAATTTTGTGATTTATTGTAGAGATGAGGTCTCACCAAGTCGCCCAGGCGAGCCTCGAATCTGCGGGCTCAGGCAATCCACTCACCTCAGCCTCCCAAGGCGCGGGATTGCAGTCTGAGCCACTGAGCCCAGCTTAGAACATTTTCTTTACCCCAAAAAGATGGCCAAGAAAACCCAAGCCCATTAGCAGTTACTCCCTATTTCCCTCCCCTCAGCCCCTGGCAACCACCAATATACTTTCTTTCTCTATAGATTTGCTTATCATGGACTTTTCATATAAATGGTATCACGCAATATTTTTTGGTGTCTGGCTTCCTTCACTTGGCATAACGTTTTCAAGGTTCACCCATGTTGCAGTATGGATCAGAACCACATTCCTTTTTATGCTGAGTAATATTGCACTCTATAAACATGCAACATTTTGTTTAGCCATTCATTAGGAGTTTTTGTTTTTTACTTTGGGACTATTATGAATAATGCTGCTATGAAAATTCATGTCCAGGTTTTTGTGCTGTCATGTTTCAATTTTCTTGGGTATACACCCAGGAGTGGAATTACTGGGTCATATGGTGACTCCACACTTAACTTCTTGAGGAACTGCCAGCCAGTTTTCCAAAGAAGCTGCATCATATTATTTCCCCACTAATAATGTATGAGGAGTCAAATTGTTCCATATCCTTGCCAATACTTGTTGTTGTCTTTTTTATAAGTCATCCTAGTGGGTGCAGAGTGGTATCTCACGGAGATTTTCATTTGCATTTCCCTGATGCCTATTGATGCTGAGCATCTTTTCATGTGCTGATTGGCCATTTGTGTATCTTCTTTGGAAAAATGACTATTTAAATCCTTTGCCTATTTTTTAATTGGGTTATTTATCTTTTTACTGTTGCATTGTGAGAATTCTTTATATATTCTGAATACTAGACCCTTATCAGATATATGATTAGCAAATATTTTCTCCCATTCTGTGGGTTTTCTTTTCACATTCTTGATGGTATCATTTGAAGAACAAACGTGGTTTTTTTTTTTAATTTTATTTTGATGGGGTCTAATTTGCCTACTTTTTTTTCTTTGGCTGCCTGTGCTTTTGGAGTCAATGACTAATATACAAAGATACAAAAGGTTGTCTCTCTTGTGTCAACTAAGGACAGCACTGAAAGGCCATCCAACTCCAGGGCTGCTCACAGGGTCTGCTGGGGCCTCTGATACAACTGCAACACAGTTCACCCTCACCCTCTACCGTCATTGCCAGAAGCGCTCTCCAATAACATTCTTCCTGAAAGTTTCAGAGTCTGTTTCTTGGGGTACCCAACCTTAGACAATTTACTGTGTCCCCGCTGGCCTCAAGACAGAGTTACCACCTCACTATGGTTTCAACTCCATTTCTGGCATGGCATGGCACCCACTCTCCAGCCCCATCTCTCTGAACAGACTCCTTACATGCCATAATTCAACCACACTGAACTCTTTGTGCTTTCTCAAAAAGGCCATCTCTCTGGCCTCTGGGCCTCTACTCTTGCAGTTCCTTCCTCCTCCCTTCCCAACACCTACATCTATCCCTTCACCCTGGTTAACACCCATCATCCATCCAAGCTCCTGCACTAAGGACTCAGCTGGCCATCACTCCCCCCACCCCCAGGACACTGACCCTTCTGTGTAAGTTCCTTTCTCCTCCCTTCCCAACACCTACATCTATCCCTTCACCTGGCTAATACCCATCATCCATCCAAGCTCCTGCACCAAGGACTCAGCTGGCCATCACTCCCCCCAGGATACTGACCCTTCTATGTGCTTCCAAAAGCCCCTTAACCCCCTCATCCTTATGCTTACCATACTGTACCGTAATTACCTAGTTTATGACTTTATCTCCACAGTTTGACATAAACCCCATGAGGACAGGAATCCTCTCATTTACACCACGTCTCTAAAGCTGGCACAGAGCCTGACATATGTGAAGCACTGGAAAAATATGTAGTGAGTGCATGACACATACAAAGCACAGAAGCAGCCCAAAAAAGGCAACAGCTAACTAGGAACGGTTTCAGGAAGGGGGTAGCTCCTGCACAGGGTCCAGAGTGGACAGGAGACCCACAGGCCAGCAGTGAGGGGACTCCATTGACACTGCCCCCAAGTTCCATAGCCACTTTCACACCCCCGTGATGAGTAGCCAGCACTCCAGTTGAAACCAGTTCTCTTATTCGTCCCATGCATCTCATCTGGGCCTCCCAGGGTCCACCTGGGGCTGTCCCTCCTGCATTCACAGTTTCCCAGATTCGGGTAGAAAATGCCTGCTAGAAGCTGCTAGAAATCAAACTACCCTGTCTAAGACATGCATAAAGCCTGGTCTGGCTGCCTGGAGATGGTTTTATGGCCTTCCTTATCAGGACTCTGCAGCAGTTGCCGGCACCAGGACAGACAGTCCTTTAGTTAATCATTCAAATAGGAGGCCCAAGTTACATTAAAATGATGGATCTGTGGCTGCAAAATACATCTGGAATGCCCTCTGAAACCTCAGCCTTTCCCCTGAATGCCCTCACCTTAGATCCGTGGAGGTGAGATCCAGAACCAGGGGAAGGCCCACAAGGGGGCTGTTAGCGACCCCAGAGCATGAACTCCCTCGCCCCCAGAGTGTGATGCCCGGGCTGGCCTGCTCAGGGCTGATCCACTCTGGGAGAGCCTTTGATTATCAGTGTTGCACTGCTAGCAATTGGTGGCCAGGGATTTAAACCCACACTGTCTGACTCAGAGCCGGTGCCCTTAACCATTGTGCTGTGTTGCCAAATGAGACTTTGGAACTAGATCTTCCAAATCTCACCTTACCCTCTTCACACTACTTCATGTCCTCCTTATGAAGTGTGGGGCAAAGCCTAAGCCTCTCCAGCTTCCTCCCTCCCAGCTCTCTGCCAAGATCAGAGTCACAGACACATCTGTTGAGAGCAGGCCTGGGACAGCCCTTGGCAACAAGACTGTCCACGTCATTGTTGTGACCTTCTTCAGCTCAGCTCAGCTTGGGACACCACAGCATGGGCTACCATGAAATGTGAGGACATCCGGAGGACAGGAGAACAAGGGAGTTGGGAAAATTGCCTCCAAGAGGCCAACACCAAATCTCACCCACCTCCACCTCCCAGTTTGCAGCTTAACAAGATTTATGGTGCTGCACATATGGGTCATTCTTGAGATAAAGGTCATAGATCTTGCAGCTGACAGGCTCCCTTCATCAGTGCTTCAGGAAAACTTCCCCAGCTGATAAATGAGCTGTCACTAAAGCCTCAGCAACTGGCTCCTAAAGGTCTCCAAGGCTCGGGATTTCTCATTTATCCTGAAAGAGGGACATCCACCCTTGGTGCCCAACAAAGCAAGGAAGACGGCTGGAGTGGGGCTCTGAGGGGAAGCCTTCCTCAGCCAGCCCTCCCCTGGGCCCCCTCTCTAACCCCTCAGTAGACGCCAAGTGCATGGGGATTTTCCTTAGTACTCACTGCCCAGGAGTCCATGTTCAGCCAAACAAACTGCAGGGCAGAAGCGAGAGGGTAGACTGGAAAAATCTGGACTTTTGGATTCAATGAGTCTGAGCTGACTGGTGGAGAGGAAGCCATGTGGCATTCAGCGACAGGAGGCTAATTGTGTTTTGACTGTGGCCAGCATTGCTAGTTGCCCACCCACGGTCCATTCTCCTGTTCTTTCCCTAAAGCAAACTCCGAGAATTTTTGGAGCAGCAACATGCCCAGTTAAAAATATTCATCTGCCCCAACTCACTTGCAGCTGGGGCACTGCAACAATTGAAGGGTTCTCTACCGGGGATTTCTGGAAGGGCTTTGCTTTCCTGTTACAGGCACTGTCCCTTCCACTTCCCCCTCCCTTTTTTTCATGCCTGTTGTACAGATGTGAAGATAACTAGGGAGCATCTATCTTGCAGCTTGCTAAGGACAGAAGAGCAGAAATACAGAAGGGCTTGGAACACCAATGACATCGAGGAGCTGCTGTGCCCGCTCTGGAAAGCCTGCCTCTGGACTTGTGCTTATGTGAGCAAAATAGCCCACTACATGAAGCAACTGAAGTCAGCTTGCTACCACCTGGAGCCAAATAAAATCCTGGGTGAAGGAGTCCAAGCTTGGGGAATTTGAGCAAGTTGCTTAACCTCTCTTGAGTCTCAGTTTCCCCATCTGTATAAAGGTAATGACTATAATAAAAATTGTTCCCACTAGTAAATTCTGCACTCCACACAGGCACTATGCAGAGTGTTTGGCAAGGATTGCCCACTGAATTGAGAAAGTGACCACTGCATACAATAAGTAGAGACAGAGTGCACATGACAATATGAACTAAGGCGACCTCTGGGGACCACTGTGAGAATCAGATGAGACCAGCTGGAAATTCCTTAAAACTATGAACAGCTACATACGTGCTTACTAAAGCCCACATCCCTTGGGGTAAACACAGTCGAAACCAAGAAGAGTCCCTCCTCTGAAAGCAGGAAATCAACTCGTGAGACTCATGCCTTCCACCCCCACTCAGAGGGAAGCCGCCCTCGAGTGCTCTCACAATGTGCTGAAATCCGTTTTTGTTTCCTCCTTCCCTCTGAGTGAGGGTACAGCCAAGCCCTCCACGTGGCTTCACTTGGGGCTTCCCTCACAGACTCTCTGTGTATCTCCCAGCCCAAATAAGACCCTGGAACAGAGTGCTCATTCCCTTTCTTGTCAGGACCTTCCCTCCACACATATCCTGAGCCCCCAGGGCCTGTGTGCAGTCAGGTCATCTCCAGTCACTGTCTGCCACCAAAGACCCAGAGCCCCTCATTCTAGAGGCTGCTTCTGACAACCCTGCCTCAAGTGTCTGTCTTCTGTGTTTTAGAGCTTTCCCATGTTCATCTTCTCCACAAACTCACAAAATGGGTATATCACCCATACTTTACACAGATCAGGGCACCAACTCTGAGAGGTGAAAAGACCAGCCCAAGGCCACATGACCACCTTGCCCAAACTCAGGCTTGAACGCATGTTTCTTAACCCTAAAGTTTCCCATCTGAACTACCATGCTGACCTATCTTCTTCCACTTTAAGAAGTGATTCTTGTTCTCTCTCTCTCTCTCTCCCCCCATCCCCACCTCTTCCTCCTCCTCTCTCTTTAACTCCTGTCTCTCTCTCTCTGTCTCTGTCTCTATATGGGTAATGTCTCTTCTCTGGCCACATGTGTGCATGTGTCTTTCTTTTTATGCTTCTGTGTTCCTGTTTCCATGTGTGTCTTGGTCTCTCACATTATCTCTTGCTCTGTGTGAATCTCACACCCTTTTCTCCAGGTCTCTGTGTGTGTCTGTCTCTCAGGGGCATGAGTTTCTCCCTCCTCTCCCACTCCAGCCCCCATAGCACACTGTACTACACAGGTAACTGCTTGTTTATCTGTATCCCTTACAAAACTCTAACCCCCATGTCCATAGGGACTGTCTGTCTTGTTGGCAATTGCACCTCAAGTTCCTAGCACAATGCACGTGTAGATGCTGAATATATTTTTGTTGAAGGAATACTGTTTGTTGAACTTGCCAGCCAAGCAGAAGCAAGAACGGGACCCAGCTAGTAGAGTACATGCTCATAAGGACACAAGTTCATTCATTTTACAAATGAGGAATCAGGGAGAGAGAGAAGGAGACTCTGCGGTTCACACGGTCATGAATACATCCCCCTTCCACCCTAGGACACCTGAGAGCTGACCTCTAGTGACCCTGCGGTCTTAGCGCAGCCTTTGAAGCTGCCACGAGAGGACCGCCCCTCCTCTCTGTTCCACCCCTGAAAGGGTCTGGCCTTTCCTCAGCGTCACAGCCACCTCAGGAGCTCAGGTAGGCACAGGTCTGGGAGCCTCCGCTGGGCTGATGGAGAACCTGGCTCTGCCTCAGGCACTAAGGGGCAGCTTTGGAGGAGCCTGTGGTCGAGAGAGAGGGCCACGGAGAACCTGCACATGAACAACAGCCTGCTGCCTCTCTTTAGTGCCAGGTCCCAGTCTCCCCACGTGCAAATGCAGGGGCTGCACTTGAGGACGTCTAAGATCCCAGCCAGGAGCCCCTTCCCATGGGCACCAACCCTAAAGCTATGTGAGAAGCTTCCTGGACAGAAAGGGGTGGAAAAGGGGGAGCACAGATGCCTCAGTGAAATCACAGGAAGCTGATAGAACGGTGTTTTTATTAAACAAAATAGCTAGTTAGGGTCAAAAACTCTATTTGTAAACTGTAAAAAAATTAATTTGGTCAAAAAATGATCAAAAATGATTGTTAGTTGGAACTTCTCCTGGGTAAGGAGAAACCAGGACAGCAGGGCACAGAGAGGGAAATGTATAGGTGTGGGGACAAAGCCCTTGTTGGTCATCAGTCCTCATCTAGTCTTCTCAGAGGCCAGGCCAGGCCCAGAGCAGGTGGGCCCAAGCAGGTGAGTTGCAGAAGGGGTTCTCCGGCTCAGCTCTGGGCTCTGCCTCCCTGCTTGCCCTTGAAGTTCAGAACTTAGTAACCCCTGTCTCTAGAATGCACCCACAGAGGACCACTCTCTGGGATCTGAGGAGCAAAGCAGCCTTAGGAGGAGGGGGCTCGTGTCTCTTCTGGAGGGTCTGTTCATCCACCCCTGCAATCCTGTGATTTAGGCAGAATAGCGTGTTATCATCTGCCTCCACGAGGAGTTGCAGAGATTAAGTGGAATCAAAGAGCCCAGCACAGGGCCTGGCACATGGTACATGCACAATAAATGCTAGCTTCTATGATTATTGGAACGACTGCAGCCTGAGCCCTCTTCTCAGGCTGCTGCTCAAACTCAGTTGTGGGTCAAAAGAGCTAGTGGGTTCTCTTCAAGTGTGTTCCACTGCTTACAACACACCCTTGGATAAATGGGTTCACCTCTCTGGGCCTCCTCCATCCCAGGGGTACAAGTGCCCACCTGCCCACCCAGAGGACTCTAGTGGGGCTGAAAGAGGCCTGGCCTCATCCTTCTGAACAGGCCAGCTGCTCTAGGGATGCCAAGGGCCAGTGGCACCAACCTCCCACTCTCCGTTCACTGATGAGGGGTGGAACGACAGAGGCAACAATGGAGGCCAGACCAGGAAAGGGGAGAGGAGGTGGAGGAAGGGAAGTTACCACCACTTGAGTCCTACTCACGTGCACTCACGTGCTTTACTTCCTTCTTCCATAAATAGTTGCCAAGTGCCAACTGTGTGCTAGGCACTAAGGATACAGAGTAAGTCAAGCAGGCTGAGCCCTCTTGGAGATCAAAATTTACTTTCCCAAATACGAGGCAAAATCTGTCTGAGCAGTCCCACTCGTCTCTTGGGTGGCTCCGGCTTGAAGATGAGCCTGACCCTTCTGTGCTGTCCATCTGTCACCTGGTATAAGACAGATTTACACATCCCAAAGGGGCCTGGGACTGTCCAGTTTGTTAACCAGAGGGAGAGCTCAGATTTCTGAGGAGGGGGCTTTGAGAAGCCATGGCTGAGCCAAGCATCCAATCCACTTCATAAGAGACCCCTTCCCTAATGGTGATGCTCAGCGTAGCCATCTCATCTTCCAAACCTGACTTCCAGTGGTTCCCAGTGACCACCTGGCAGTTGCCCATGCCACCTAACACCTACTGGAGGGATGTCCTCTCTGGGCCTCACCGAAAAAGGCCTCTGTAGGCTGACATGGTGCTGAGGTCAGGTGACAGAGACCAAAAGAACCCACACCCTGTTTAACGGATCTTTTAAAAATGTAAATCTGCAGGAATATGTCTGTCCTTTTCATGTCTGAGACATAGTGGAGGGGTGGACTACAGAAATACTGAGAAAGGTTCACACAGTTCAGCTTTTATTAAAATAAAAGAATGGGAAACTAGAACATGATTCCTGTTAACATAATACATTTGAGG
The DNA here is from genome assembly GCF_000164805.1 of Carlito syrichta. Classification (NCBI taxonomy): domain Eukaryota; kingdom Metazoa; phylum Chordata; class Mammalia; order Primates; family Tarsiidae; genus Carlito; species Carlito syrichta. Next base: position 48,637 of record NW_007250989.1, on the reverse strand, counting down.
AAACGCTTCTCCAGCTATCACTGTAACTGATCAAGCAAGTGATAAGTGTTCTTTTACAAATTATACAGACCCTAAGAGTCATGCAGAAAACACCAGATCAAGGACCTCACCTGTGCAACGTGTTGTAGGGGTGCCAGTGATCAAGTCTGACTGCCACAGTGACACAGCACCCACACAGACATACACATTCAGTGTCTTGAGTTTTCTTTCAAAGAAAGTATTTTACACATCATGTACAAATTAAACAAGAAGTCCAACAAGAGTCCTTTATTGCCACTGAGGGGGGTGAAATAACTTACAATCTCATAACCAGAGGCAAGAACATAGCACTAGGGCTATTTGATTCTGCGAATGCCACAATCCCATGCACTCCTGCCATGGCTGATGCATCCATGAATCACTGAGTCCCATGACGAAGGCTGCACAGGGGCTATTGAGGCTGTGGTTATCCACTACGGAAGATGTCTCTTCCATTCCCAAAAGCTGGAACTGCTGCTGGCTCTCCTGCTTGGTCAGTAGACACACAGCACAGTGGAATATGAGGGGCTTAGGACCCTAAATAGTGCAAACACTTAAAAAAAATACATTCCAACCTCCTTGCTTCTCCAGGCAAACAGAGCCTTAAAGATGCCAGCTAACTGGAATATGAGTTTCTTCAACCTCCCAACTTGATCCAGCTAGGTGCAAATGGGGAGCATGGAGGCAATTTAAAATGGCACCTGTCCCAACAGTAATAAAATTAAGAGTTTAAAGAAAAAAGTGAGTCAGAGAAATACACACAACTTAGCCTGGGGTATAGGCACAGCTCAGGAAACAAGTTGTAAGTGTAGTGTGAGCATCTGCAAAGCACATGCTTAACACATTCTTAATGGGGATCATGACAATTGACCCCTCTTTTTGTTTTTGTTTGTTTTTTTGAGTTGGAGTTTCACTCTGCCGCCCAGACTGGAGTGCAGTGGCACGCGACCCCTCTTTTAAAGTTCAGAGACAAGATACTTCCAAAAGGGACATCATCTGGCAACAAATGCCTGGAGCCATTGGAAGCTTCAGAAGAACAAGGGAAGAGAAAGAGGAGAGTCTGCTGGGTGTAGGATACTCTGGGAGTATGTGTTGGAGGGCAGACCTTTCCCTGGGACTGCTCCATGCCACGGTGTGCCAGGCTCAGTGCCAGTCAGTGAGAGCCACCACGAGAGAGGCCAACCCAGCCTAACCCCTGCAGAAAGCAGACTCAAAAAAAAAAAAAAAGTAGACAAGCAATATAGCAATGGAAGTGGATAAGCACTGAGTCAAACCTAACATCAGTCCCTGGCAATTCAAACACCAGTGACAGTGTTTTTAAATTCAGCAGTCTCTCTTGAATATGGTATTTTTAAAAAGAAGACTTATTATCTACCTGGAGCTACTGAAAACCCCATTTTGGGAGGGGGAGAAACAAGGGAAGATAGTTATAGGCATGAACTACGTTTGAGAGTGAATGACATAAAGAACGTAACATTTCGTTATCATGGACAATAAAAGGCGATTCAAATACCTTGAAAAATTATCTTATAAAAATATCTACATTAATATTTTAGCCTAAAAGCTATAGCTTCAATTTTATAAAAAAGGCAATCTTTGAAAGATCTGGCTCAGAAATATACAAACATTACACAACAAATATCAAAGTAAGACAGCTCAAAAAGCATCTTAGGGGATATTGCAACTGGCTTGTCATGAAACAGAATTATGTCTTCTTATTGCATAGCAGAATATGAGGTCATTTTCATTTGCATAATACTGCAACTTTTTAGATGGAGAGATGCCATTGGGTACTTATGAGAAATAACTTTGGAATTCAGAATCTGACTTCAATGTTGCCCAAATCAGTATCCAAGTGGCGTCTAAGCTGCTTCTAACCTTGGGCCTCAAATTCCATTTCACCACTGCAATCAGATTACAGAGACACCACTGGCAAAGCTGCATTCATAAGCAGTAGTGGCTGTACTAATGGGGGCCAGGGGAGGTTTCACCTAATGTGTGACCAGCACAAACGTGAAGATAAGTCTGTTGTGTCTACTGTGGAGAGAGAATCGTACCTGGTGAGGAAGAGGCAGCAGTTTTTGGACGGCATCTGTGAGCAGCTAGAGCAGATAGGCTTTGGTGATGACATACCAGTGTTCTAGTCCCCGTGAAAAAGGACACATGAGGATGCAATGAATACAACCCTCAGCAGCACTCCCAGCAGAGGAAGTGCTTCATAGGAAGGGAGATGAGAAGTGGAACCAAGAGCAAAAATCCAGAAGCAGAAAACACGGCTGGCTAGCTTTCAGGGGAAGGACCCTTTCTGGGAAGGTGACACAATTTAAAAAAAAAAAGCCTCCCCTACAAAAGCATGAAAGAATAGCTTCTCAGTGGTGGAGGAGGGGATGGGGAATTCGCCTTTCACCTGAAATTGAGAGCTTGTGTGCACACCATACATCAGATCCCAACCCCAACCTCATCTCCACCACACACACACACACACACACACACACACACACACAAGCACACGCACACACACCCCTCAAAACTTCCTCAGAGAGGGAGAAAGGACATTTGGAATGAAAAGCTCATTCCATCAGCTTTCAACCAAGAGCCAGGGAGAGGTCTGAAACCACAGACATCCCCACTGCCAAGTGAGGCCAGAGCAACACAACTAAAGCATGCCTTGGTTCCTTTGGAGACGTTTCTTTGAGATCCACCAAAGTTAGATATTTTAGCCACTTCCCAAGGCTTTTAAAAATTCTGAGCACCTTGTTGATCTCCAAATGTCTTGCTGAAGTAACATCCGCTTAACATCAAATAGAGAAGTTTTGTCTTCAGGAGAGCAGTACATTTCATGTGCAGTAAATATACATGAAGGGGCCAGCTAGCTGGGGAGGTTCCTTGGTTTCTAACTGCAGGGGTGGGTAGGGGGTACTATCTCCTGCAGAATCTGCTTTGAAGTAGCCCAGCTGTATCAGAAGTCCAACATCAGGATTTATAAAGCCCCTTGGTTTCCTATAGATTGACCATGACATCAGGGAGGGTTAAATGCAGCCTCCCAGGTATGAGACTATTCTCCAGACAAAAGACATTCCCTCCTTATGCTAGAAAGTCCAGCATAAGCAATTTGCTAGTTTAGGAACAGCACACATTTAAGGTTTTGTAAGTGTGAATGACTCCAGGAGCCCTCAAATGCCTACTTCCTGATGCTTTAAGTTCTATCATTAATAATGTTTACCTGTGAACTAGCAAACCTCTCATCAAGTTCCTCCTTTAGAATGCAATCTCCCCCAGAAGAGATCTCAAATCCAGGGCCCGCTGTTATCTCCTTCCTTACAGGGAAAGTAGGGGTGGGGAGGTCCTGGGGGTTGGGGAGAGGGCACAGACCCTGGAGTAGGGGAAAAGCACACGAAAAAGAAGACAAGGACATCAGACAAACATGACTATCATCACAAAGTGCCAAGGCCCAGCTCCAGCAGTATATTCCTTTGAAGTCATTCAATGGCCATTTGAATCACACACCACCCTATCTAACACAGGGACAGACCTATCTTTGGGTTTGCAGGGAGGGTGGCCTTTTACTTATCCACCAAATCAGAACACTTTTGAGAGTAAAATAGGGGTGCAATGAATAATTAAGCCTGGATAATAAGTATAAATGGGGACTGTCCTGTCCTGTAAAAACCTAGAGGTAAGATCCCTCTCTGAGACCCTTATGGGCAGGGGCTGAATCCTTACCAATTTGGTTTTTTGTTTTTGTTTCTTTCTTGTACATGTTTGTTTGTTTGTTTGTTTTTTCCTCCAGTGTTACCCAGAGCTTCTCTGAGGAGACACAAAATCTCCCAAGCCTTCAATCCATGAAATCAAAAACCGGTGGCCCAGGCCTGAAAACTGGGCAGTTCTCCTCTGCTTCCTGGAGGAGAACCCAAGGAAGAACATTTGACTGAGGAGCACAGGGAACCTGTTTGTTTCCTAGTCCAGGACACAGGAGACACAGTGCAGCTTCAAGAATGCCCCAGCGCTTCTGCAGACAGTTACAGTAGTTGAGTAACACAGTGGGCATGTCCAGAGATCTGCTCCTTTTGCCAGTTATTTCTGGACATTCCCAGCCTGTCCAACTGGACCTCCAGAAGACAGCAGCTTTAGTAGTCTCAGGGTGCCCAGGGGACAAATCCAGAAGAGACATTTCTGTGATTTGATTTTTAGCACAGCAGAAGGATCAGTAGTAAAGAAATCCAGTAGACTGTCACACACCCTCACCCCCCAACTTAGTGAAGCATCATGTTCTACACACACACACATACATACACACACACACACACACACACACACACACACACACACACACACATACGTCACATACATCCCAGGTTCTTTCTTGTTCCTGTAGAAACACCAAGAAAAACCCAAAGGTGCTGCTTGGGGCTGTCAGAAACCCCACTGCTCAGGGCACCTCAGGGAAGCAGGATGCGGGTCACTGGTGTCCATACTGCGAGGACACAGCAGTCTGCCAAATCAAAGGGAGGTGGTTCTTGCACCCCCACAGGTCCTTCCCGGTGAGTTGAATCCAGTCATTTTGGTCCTACTGTTCTGAGTCACAGGAAGTACCTGCTCCTTCCTCCAACTCCTGGCAGTGGGAGTCTGGGTCACAAGGACTTGTGAATCACAGCAACACCTGATATGAAAGGAGGAGAAAGTTATCATCTTAGTTTCTCCAAAGTTATTCAGAGTCCCACTGAGTTCATTCATCCAAGACACCCTAAGTCATAGGGAAACAGGTACAATTTTTATCCTAACATTGATGGGTCTGTGGACTCAGGCTGCCAGCAGCTGGTGTTTCCTACTCCAACAGCCAAGTCCTGCAAGGTATTTGAACCCACAAGCACAGTTCCTCAAACACTCATTAATAATTCCCATTCCTAGCCCTAGCATCCCACTCAACAATACTCAGCATTCACACCGGAGGCCCAGAGACAGCTATGCAGCTCTAAATTTGTATCACTTTAAGGGAAGTACTGAATGATTCAAGTTTACTTTTAGAAGACACAGGGATGAACTGGAAAGTACAGTGAATTGGCTTCATAGAAGCAAGAAAAACCGAATTCCAGCCCTAGCTCTGCCACCCTCAACCTGCATTGTGGCCTTAGGCAAGTCCCTTTCCCTCCTCAGGTTCAGTTTCCACACTATTTAATGTCATCTAACTGAGAGGCCTATCCAGTACTAAGATCTCTACTTAAATGCTCTAGACACGTATATGTGTATTACTGTTTTCATCAAGCTGAACCATGCTTAGCACCCCACCTTGTAAATCCATATATGACCCCAAATTTCATGCAATGGACTGAGGCTGTGTGGCAGATACTACAGGTTGATTCAGAGTCAACATCCTTCCTACCTGCTGTCTTCTACTACAGATACCTACAAGTTACAAACTCAGCTTCCCAGACTACCTTGCAGCTAAAAGTGCCATGTGACCCAGTCCTGACCAATGAAAATGTAAATGCAAGTTGGCTGCTGCTGCCATGTTAGCTTTATCCTTTGCCCTGCTGGGGATACTCATGCAAGATCCAGGGGCAGTCACAGCTAATGATCAAGCTGGTAGGACAGAAAAGAGGGGAGGAGCCTGGTTCTTCAATGTCAGTCTGAGCCACCAGGCCAACCGTGGACTTCTCTCTACCTGAGACAAATACAGCCCCTTCCTTATTTGAGCAAGTATCTACCAGGTTTTCTGGTACCTGTTGCTGAACAAAATCCCAACTTACAGGGTGTCTAGGGGTAAGGTGGTTATTGGAGCATCATTATAACACAACTATAAAGTATTCTGATTAAAGATGAGATTGAAAGAATCTTGCGAAGAGCAAGTCCAAGATATCCCAGTGGAAGAGTTCTGCTAAGACATCTATTTCCCACTGATTCCTGGATAAAGGTGCAGATAAAGGAGCTTGGAGGCAGGCAGAACCTGAAGCCAAACCTGAAGTGCTATGTGACTTCACAACGCCCCACTCATCCCTCAGGCATCTCTTCACCGGATAGCTTTTTTTCTAAAGTAGGCTCTTGTGTTGCTTTTTTATGTAATCTTTCTCCTGTGATTATAAAAGTAATATATTCTCATTATGGAGACTTTGGAAAGGCAAGGTAATATAAAAAAAAATCTTTAATCCCTCCATACAAAGAAAATCACCATTGTCCTTTGGAATATGTCCCAGCTTCTAATAATAATCACAGTCATTTATTGCATGGTGTCTGGTGCCAAGCAGGTATGGCGCTAAGCTCTTTACATGTATTGTGGCATTTCATCTTCACATCAGCCCTAAGAGGCTAGTTCTGATTTTAATCTCATTTCACAAATGAGACACAAAGGCTCAGTCAGACAGAATACCTGGTCCAGAGACCCAGGGCTGCTGACAGACTTGGATTCAAATTCAGATCTGACTCCAATATCCATTTCCAGAAGGAGTAGCTATTCAACCTTTCTAAACAGGACTATATGACTGAGCTCACATGGTGCTTCAACTCTACATCCGTGTGTGTGTGTGTGTGTGTGTGTGTGTGTGTGTGTGTGTGTGTGTGTGAAGGTATCTCTCTTTTGCCCAGGTTCACCGCAGCCTCGATCTTCTGGGCTCAGGCAATCCTTCTACCTCAACCTTCTGAATAGCTGGAACTACAGATGTGTGTCACCATGGCATGCTAATTTATTTATTTATTTATTTATTTATTGGTAGAGACAAGGTCTCACTATGTTGCCTAGGCTGGTCTCAAATTCCAAGGCTCAAGCAATCCTTCCATCTTGGCTACCCAAAGTGCTGAGATTACAGGCGTGAGCCACCATGCCTGTCCTGCATCCTCCTTTTTTAACCGACTTGTTACAAACATTTTCTTATGACATTAAAAATATATCTACTATATAAATAGCTCATAGATTATTAACTAGATTCCCCCATGTCAGACATTAAGTAATCCTCAGGTTTTTGCTATGATACTTAATGCTCTAATAAACAACTCTGTCCATAAATCTTTGCACTTGGAATATTTCCTTAGATTTTAAAACAATAGACTCACTCAGTCAATAGGTTTGAACACCAAATTACACATTTGCTTGTCTCCTTCTCATCTACCTCTGGAGTAGGCAGATGATGAAGAAAGGAACATGAAATATTCAGCAAATGTACACAACTCTAACCACCCACACTTAACCCTTCCTCTCTCCTGAAGGCACACATGGAGCCGAGGGCAGCCCCTCACCGCCTCGTCCTAGAAAACACCCTGTTCCTCCCACTCCAGCTTCAAAAGAAAAGGATGGTGCCAGTTTTAATAATGACCATGAGAACAGAATCATTCTAGGACAAAAATGCTTCTAAAATATTTTCTATCTAGCCAAGAAAAATGTGACAGGGTGAGAAAAACTCTCAAGAAGCAAAACAGAGTAAGAAGTGCATTTCAATAGAAACCCTGAAAGAACGTCATACAAATTCCTTGGAGCCTGCAAGGCACAACCTTCCTTTGCACTGAAACCCTAACAAGATGGGGTGATTGACCTTCCCAGTGCAAAATGGGAGTAAGAAGAGTACCACTGGAGTAGTGGTGGGGGTTGAATGAGATAATGATTGCAAACTACTCAGCATGGTGCTTGGCACATTATGAGGGCTCAGTGACTACATTTAACTCTAACTTTCCCAGTCTCTGCAAGCCAGATACGAGGGGCTAGGCTATACCGTGGATGTATATTTGCCCCCCTCCCCATGGACCCCCAACCTCAGCAGCACCAACTCTGATGCCATCACTGCCTCTACCCCTCACCAAAACCCTCACGTACACTCCCTGGGAAGCCTCCACCCCAGCCTTGTCCCTTGCTCTGAAGTTTACCCTGAGCTGGGGTAGCACAAAGGATGTGGATTTAGATGGCAAACCTGGGTTTGGACTCTGACTTATTGGCTCTGTGGCCTTTGGCAAGTTTCACAAACTCCCCAAACCTCAGTTTCATCATCCACAAAATGGACAGATACAGTCCTGCTTAGCCTAAGAGTTCTGAAAAGACAAGAGTGAATGCACACACTGCTCCTAACATACTGCCACACAGCACGGAGTGGGGGCACCCAGGGAAGGCAGCTTTTTGTGTGAGTGTGGTCTACCCTCAAAGTTTAATCAAATCCATCTCCTCCAGGAAGTGTCCCCTGACTCTGCCAGTTCTCACTAGTCTGTCACACCCTAAAGCCTGTGCAGGGCATGTCATTTAGAAGTATGCATATCCTTTTATATGTCCTCTGTTGTGTGTAGGCAGGTCCTATCTTTCCAATTCAATTTCTGAAGAGCAAAATCTCTATCTGATGCCACCTAGGAGCCTGGCACAAAATAAACCCAGAACGGCAATGAATCAGGTGCCAATCAGACCAGCTGGAAGTGGCTCCCTGGAACACTGTGTTAAGAATTCTGACGCTTCACTTAGGTTCACGGGGAAAAGAAGTGCTAATTATCAGTATCTGTTGTGGACACGGAATGAAGGCGTGATGGCCATGTGACGATTATCTGTCATCCCTGGAGGAGGCACGCGGACCCAAGTTAGGCAAGCTCACAGCACCTCATCCCACCACCCCGCCCTACCCATACCCCTGGGGTGTCGGAAGCCTCGGGTGGGCGTGGGGATGGAACACACTGACCTGCGTAGCTCCGACCCGTGCTCATGTTGGTTGGCAGCAGCGTCCATTTGTCAGTAACAGGATTGTAGTACTCCACCGAAGCCAGGTTGCAGGATCCATCATCTCCTCCAACCACATACAGGAGCCCGTTGACCGCACAGACCCCTGGGAGTCACACAGAAGCCACAGGAGACTTTCTAGCAGGAGCACTGGGAGACCAGACTTGATGAGAGACAAATCTGGATGGCCTAGGAGGTTCCTTTCCTCACTGTGTGGTGGCACAGCAGAGATGTGGCTGCACAGGTCTGAGTTTGCTCAATGGAAGAACAAAAATACTGACAGAAGTCACTTCCCTGACCAGGAAGTTTTCGTTACTAATCATGTGTGCCCCAGCTCCCCACATATACACATACTGTAAGTATGTAGAGCCTTGGGGCCCAGATCCCTCTGCAGGAGGGTGCACACAGACCTCCTGTCCCAGCCTGAACTAGGGGGTGAGGCAATTCAAGGGATTTCACACACACACTACTACGTCTCTGCTTGGAAGTTTTTTTTTTTTTTTTTTTTGAGTTAGAGTCTCACTCTGTCACCCAGACTGGAGTGCAGTGGCCGCTCCCGGCCACCGCAGCCTCGACCTGCTGGGCTCCAGTGATCCTTCCGCCTCAGCCTTCTGAGTAGCCGGAATTACAGGTGCGCGCTACCATGCCCGGCTAATTTTTTGATTTTATTGTAGAGATGAGGTCTCGCCTGCCCAGGCGGATCTCGAACCCGCGGGCTCAGGCAATCCACTCACCTCAGCCTCCCAAAGGCGCGGGATTACAGGCTGAACCACCGAGCCCGGCTGAAAGTTTTTACCTGATAAGCCCTACGTTATATTCTCACCATGTGGAGCTAAGGGTTGTATCTGTAATCTCCTTCTAAGACCAGGGTCTAAATTCTCACATGGTCCCCAGGGACAACAGCTCCCACTTGGATCTCAGAGTGAGCTGTATTTTGGGCAAGCTCTCATATAGTGACAACTAAAGAGTAAGAAAATGTAAGTATTGTCCATCAAGACTTTAAAAGACCATAGTCCAATACACTATGTATTTTTTCAAAATTAGATTAAGGGATTGGTGATACTAAAAAAAAAAAAAAAAAAAGTAGCAACTGTCGTCATTGTCAGCATTGGTAAAGATGCTCTCAAACACTGGTGAGAGTGTAAAATGAGCCACTTCCCTGGGTGGTACCTACAACATATGTGCTCCCTCTGAGGTAGAAATTCTACTTCTGACTTTTTATCTTAAAGGAATAATTTTAAATGTGTGCACTGATTTGACTGTAAGGACCCTTTATAATAACCAAATCATTATAGTATAGAAAAAATGGAAATAACTCACATCCAATAGTAAACTGGCTATTTAAATGATAATATAGCCATTTAAAATAATATCATATAAACTTAGTGTTGCAATAAGATGCTCATGAAAGACTGTGAGTTTTCAAAAGGCAAGTTTTAACATGAGTTTTTTTAAAAATCGGTATTATAGCATGATCCCATTTTTGTTATTTAAAAAGGAAATATCTATCGATGAACTTCATATGTACACACATTTACATCTAAACTTAATTCTAAGACGCTAGACAGACTAGTTGCCTTAAGGGTGCTGTAATCTCTTGCTCACATGGCTGATTTCTATCACAGCAGGCTCAGGCAAGGAGTAAATCAACAAACTCCCCTGCCTTGACACTCCCAACCAGTCAGCCACAAATGGGTTTAGCAAACAGGTAATCTGAGAATAAAGAAAATAAATCTGCCTGAAAGCTACCTGTTTGTCTTTCCAGCCTGGGAAGTGGGGCTAAGCCAACACCTTCCTGGATCAAAACCCACAGAGTAAGACTCCAAAAGGAAATAGCTTACATGGGTGCCGGGTTCCAGGAGGTATAAACCTAAATACTCTACAGCAAATCATTCCTGCAGGAAAGAATCAGGGAAGGAAAGACAGGAAGTACAAAGGAGGCAATAGGGAAGTGGTTCCACTGGAGAATCGATCAAGGGTCTGGCTACTCTTGCAGGGAAGGAGACTGGTTTCAGAGGCGAAGGGAGAAGTTCTCCTAGCCAGGCACCAGCAAAGAGAAGATGGAACCAAGCACCACTGTCTGGCCCATACTCACGCAGTCCAGTGCTTAGAGTCACCTAACAAAGCCCTTGGGCAGACGGCATGACAACAACCAGAGGAGTTTTCTAGGTCTGTGCCCACCTTTGTGCAGTAAAAGTCATCGTCCTTCAGTGGGAGAGAAGGAAACCCTCTGCTCTGAAGTGGGGAAACCGGTGGCTAGCCTTTCAGGTCCCAGTTTCTCCCTTCCCCTCACCCAGAGCCTACCCAGCATATAGACACCCACCGTTCAAGCTCAGCTCCAGACCCTGGGGCTCTTCCCTCTGTTCCCCTCATTTAGAGGTAGTGTCTTCAGGGAGAAGAGACCCACAGCCCCCAAAGGGGAGAAGGAAAGAGCAGTCATATTACCTGCATTGCGCCGGCACATGTTCATGTCAGCCACCTGCTTCCAGGTGTTTGTTCCAGGGTCATAAACCTCAACGCTCTTCCTCACCAAGGGCCCATCATGCCCACCTGTGGCATACAGCTGTCCGCTGAGCACTCCAACTCCTGAAAGGCAGAGCACAGTGTCCCAGCCTCAGGCTGGCTAAGGGAACCAGAAGCCAGGAGGCCTGGTGCGTCCTGGACAGCCATCACCAGCAAGGTGACTTGGGGAGTGTCGTTTTGTCTCCCTGGACCTCCGTGTCCTCATCTGTAAAACAAATACAATGACACCCTGCCTGCCTCCTCTTAAGATGGGCAACCTCAAAACTTTGAAATATAAAGCACATATGATCCCATTTCTACTTTTAAAAGCATAAATATATGTATATATACATATACACACAAAAATATACGTACATATATATATAGGGAGGGAGTTCCCAAGCAAAGAAAAAAAGACTGAATGAAATTAATCAAAGTAGTTATTTCTGAATGGTAAATTACATTCGTCTTTCTTATTTACCTACCTACATAGCCTAGTTTTCCTACAATGTAGTATTACCTGTATTACCCAGCCTTATATTAGTTGAGTAAAAAAAGTTAAAAATGAAACTAGCCATATAACAGGTGTGCTGAGACCATTATTAAGGACACCTCCCTGCGGGTCTTGGAAGCAGAAGCTATTCTTTCTGTCTACTTCTTTTCTCTAGATTGCAGTGGGCGTTAGATCACTCACTGTGTTGATCAGCTGGAGTTGAGCAATGGAACTGCATTTTTACCAGTTTTTGTGTAATCTCTTAAAATTCTTTCATACACACATTGAGGAGGCAGAAGCCATAAAGAAGGAAGGCAGCAAAGCAGCTAGAAAGAGCAGCTGACCTGGTAACTAGGACAGCTGGGCTCTGGACCTGTCCCTCTAGCGCGCCCTGTTTGGTGAGCTTTTCCCTTTCTGGGCCTCAGTTTCCCATTTGTAAAGGGAGGGAACTGACTAAATTGGTAGTTCCTATTTCCCATGAACCATGGACTACTCCACTCCAAGGGCAGGTTGCATCTCACTCAACTGGGGAGCTTTATGAAAAGACGGACTTCAGGGCCTCTCTCCCAGAGATACAATGGTCAGGACTCGGAAATAGGTCCTCAGGTGCAGGCAGGTTTCAGACACAAAACCAGATTTGTAGAATATAACTGTACATGGACAAGGACCATGTTCATCTTGTTCTCGCTGCTTCCCTGGGCGTCATGGTAGTAGGCTCCGAGCAGAATGACAAAATATGTAAAATTCCTCCTGCCAATTACACTGGCAGGCTAGTGGTTCCTAGCAGTTGCCTACAACTAACAGCAGATGGTGCTGTTGTATCGGCAATGGCTCTAATAGACTTGGTTTTAATGAAATTCAGTGGGTCTGAAGTTGCCTCACCTTCCCTTCTTCCAAGTTCAGCAAGAACAAGTGCCCTCTAGGACTCAGAGACGGCCTCTTCTCCCCTTGACCATCTTCTAGTGCTGCCCAGACCCTGCATGGGAAGCAAGCTGCCTTCCAGGCACTCGGCACTGCCCCAGCGACTCTGCCCCGGCCCTCCGGCAGCCCCATCCACAAACGTTCACGCAGAGGTGTCCTGGACCTAGAACCACCATGGTTCCTGGTACCTCAGAGGACCTCAGGGGACCGAAGGTCAAGATCTCTGATCTCTGAGTCTTCAGCCAACCAAAACACCCACCACGACAAGTATGTAGGATCCCAATTCCAAAAGTGAGACTTCTACAAATCGTAGGAAGGTGAAGCGCTGAAGAAAGTTGACCTGGGACCCAGGCCCTGACAGTAATTTGAGAGAAAAGGCCTGATTTTGATTCCCTAAACCAAGGTCAGTGTGCCTCCCAGAGACACTGGCAGTTAGAGGTGTCACCCTCCAAGATTTCCTGCCTGGGTCAGAGATAGGAAGGGGCCAGGTGATGTCCACCCAGCAGTAACCATCTCAGTAGACTGGGAGACCAAGCAGCTATAGCCCCCTATAGCAACTCCTCCCCAGCGACAAGCCTGAACTGCCTGAGGCAGGGCTATCCCTGGGGCATCACACTGGGCTGCCCCATGGCACTGCTGCATGAGAGGCTCCTAGGAGCAGCTACATATCTCAGCAGCACACATCTGAATATAATCCTGCGGTGCTCCCCACCCCTGCTGAGTGCTCACCCTTCACCACACAATAGAGGATTTCTCTCTCTTTTTTTTTCATTTTTTGAGTTGGAGTCTCACTCTGTCACCCAGGCTGGAGGGCAGTGGCATGCCTGAGACTCCCCCCCCCCCCCAGTGTCGATCTGCTGGGCTCCAGCCATCCTTCTGCCTCAGCCTTCTGAGTAGCCAGAACTACAGGCACGTGCTTCCACACCCAGCTAATTTTTTAATTTATTGTAGAAACAAGGTTTTGCCAAGTTGCTGGGGCTGGTCTCGAAGTGCTGGGATTACAGGCTGTGCTATCGAACCCGACCACAATAGAGGATTTCTAGGAAGTACAAATTAGACTCTACCAAGACTTCAGAAACCAAAATTACTGAGAGACACCTATGAAGGGAAAACAATCTCAGGATTTGTGAAATGAACTAACTGGTTCTTAGGGAACATTTACTACAGCTACTCACTTCAAATCTAAAGAATTGGGAACCAGAAACACAGAAAAAGGGACTTGCCCAAGGTCATGTGGCGAATCAGAGCAGACCCAGCACTAAAACCTAGGCTTCCTGACTTCCAGGCATTTGCTCTGCTTTCAGGAAGGGCCGACCTGTCAGGCTCAGCAGACACAAACTCTCCCCACACAGCACTCCAAACACAAAAGCTTCTTAAATAGAATCATACAGATTTTTTTTTTGGTAACCAGTGAGCACACAAAGGTTCTCGAAAAATATTAAAATGGCATAATTTTTCAGAAATGCTGAGGAAGTGGTCATGTGTTTGGTACTATAAAAGGAGACTGCAACTCAATCTCCAAAAATACAAAAATGAAGAGAGAAAGGAATAACATTGTGGGGAAAAATTCCCTGTTGTGGCTTCCCTTCTCAGAAGCCATGCGGCCTTCCCACTGGGACCAGATTGGTCCTCGCCACTCACCATGGGAACCGGCAATAAGAGCCAGCATCCAGTGCCTCTGCCCACCCTCTCAGACCCTTCCCTGGACACCTCTAAGACAAAGGGACAACACAACAGGGAAGAAGGGACTGTGGCTCCACTTCCCAAAAAATCCCAAGGACCACAGAGCTTCTGGTCTCCCCACAAGAAGCAGAAGTGAAAAGCCATTTGGGAGTTGTTCTCTTTCCATGTCGGGGAGGGATTAAAGGGAGGGAGAGCGGGGGTGGGGGACATAAGCGCTCTCCAAACATGAACACTGATAGCTTGGCTGCTGATCCCCAAGACAGAAACTCCCCAGGCGAGCTTAGTTCTGTCAACTAAAGGCTCGTCCTACAGGAATGAGACTCTCATAATCTGGGGGTTTAAAAAGCTAAGTCTGGAGAATCCTGACTTTGCCTGTCATTAATCACACGACCCTGGGCAAATACTCAACCCCGGTAGACTTACTTTCTCAGTCTGTAAGTGGAATTAGTATCTACCACGTAGGGCTGCAGTGAAGATTGAGACATAGAAAGTGCTTGTTAGGGCAGCGCCTGGCACATAGTAAGTCTTCACTTTCAAAAGAAAGTGAAACAGAAGGGATGCTGGTGAGCATCCCTTCTGCCAGCATCCCCTCCATAGAAACAGAAGGGAGGCTGGTGAGGAGAATAACATCTCATCCATTCCCAGGAAAGGTTAACTTGTGAGCACTGTATCTAGCTACGGAGGTGCTAGTAGGATCATATACAATAAAAAGGAAAGAAGATGAAGGTAAAGCAAAGTTTCATGTTATGCTGTTGAACTCGAGACCCACTTATGAGCAAGACAGACACAGCCTGCACCCTGGGGCACCCCCGTACCTGCGCCACTGCGGCGGGTGCTCATGTCCGCCACGTATATCCACTCATTGGTCGCTGGGTTGTACTGTTCCACGGTGCTCAGGCACTGGCGGGAAGCCCCATCATAACCCCCAACAGCATATAGCTTCCCTGGAACAGACAAAGTGGCTGAAGGTGGCACCAGGGTCAGTGGCATGGAAACAAAGCTCGGCTGAACCTCTACCGTTAACCCACTGGGGCACCCTGACCTCAAAGTTCTAAGCCCCCTTCCTCCAGGGGCCCACCAGCTTGCTCCCCAACCTGGCAAAGCATCCTTCACGTGTCTGCATTCTACTTGCCCCTAGAGCTCCTTGGAAGCAAATACAGAACCTCTTTCAAAATAAGCACCCCCCCAAATGCCCAGCATAGAGCTATGGCTGGCACCACTGGGGCTCAACATATTCCTACTGGTGAGCTAGGTTAAATCTTATCTAGACCAAGTCACCAACACCAATAGATAGAAAGCTAGAGCACCCCCCAACCCAGCTATAGGCAGGCAGCAAGTTTTCTGGCTAAGGACTCATAACAGCAGAGGAAATAAATATGGAAATGTATTCTTCAGTGATAACCCAAAACTTGTCTTAGCCATTGTCTCCACCCCTTGCACCACCCTGGCAGGTAGAGTGTGTGAACGGTGTGTTCTCTGTGCATTCTGAGTTGGAGTGGCTGGAATTTTCTGCAGACTACCTTGTGATTTCTGAGCCACGTGCAAGAGCCCTAAAGCTCCATCATCTAGTTTTTAAATAAAAACACCATTAAGCTGATGTCCAAGAGCAACACTTCTGCCTGGGGTTGAGGGCTGAGAGGGTGGTTAGGCAAGGGGACAAAAAAACTGGTATCTGAGCTGTCCCAGAGCAAAGACTCAAACATTTTGGGCTTAACATTTAATCTCAGAATCCAATGAAATGGTCTCTTCTGTGTATGGAGAGGTGAGTTGGGGAGGAGTCCTACCCCCCTGTAGGCCTCAAACCTATGAGGAAATCATGGAATTATAACAAGGACTGTGAACACTAGGTGTAGACTAAATCAACATCGCCACATACAAATCTACTTAACAGGATTACTTAATTTGTGTGGTCATTACATGCTTTCTTTCTTTTTTTTTTTTGAGTTGGAGTCTCACTGTTGCCCAGACTGGAGTGCAGTGGCCGCTCCCGGCCACCGCAGCCTCGACCTGCGGGGCTCCGGCGATTCTTTCACCTCAGCCTTCCGAGTAGCCAGAATTACAGGCATGCGCTACCACGCCCGGCTGATTTTTTGATTTATTGTAGAGATGAGGTCTCGCTGTCCAGGCAGGTCTCAAACCCACGGGCTCAGGCCATCCACTCACCTCAGCCTCCCAAAGGCGTGGGATTACAGGCTGAGCCACCGAGCCCAGCTATTACATGCTTTCTTAATGGAGAGATACCAAGAATACAACTAGGATGTGAAAATCTGCAATTATTTTAGGTTGGAAAGATTCTCAGGCTTAAAACCACGCTCTACCATAAGAACCATCGCTGTATCAAATGCAATTTTTTCTTCTTCTATCATCATTGAGTCGTTTTTTGTTGTTGGTTTTTTTTTTTTTTTTTCTGCCTCAGAGCCCACTCAACTGATTCACCTAAAAGAAAGAAATACCTCCCCCTCGGTCTGCCCTCACCAAAGTCAGTATTTTTAAAAACCTGACTGCAAGGTGGCTCACATCTGTAATCCCAGCACTTCAGGAAGCGGAGGCCAGAGGACTGCCTGAGCCCAGGGGCTTGAGACTAGCCTGGGCAACATGGTGAGACCTCATCTCTACAAGAAACCATGAAAAATTAGCTGGGCGTGGTGGCACGCACCTGTGGTTCCAGTTACTTGGAAGGCTAAGGCAGAAGGATCGCTTAAGCCCCTCAGGTCGAAGCTGTGGTGGCCGTATCACTGCACTCCAGCCTGGGAAACAGATTGAGACTCCGACTCAAATAAATAAATAGATGCCATTAAAAACCTGACTGCACAGCTCCTCCAGGGCCCAGGCTACTTGCAGGGTGTATGCTGGTTCAGACATAACAATCTATGTAACACACACTCCGCTCTGCTGGGGAGCTTCTGTCTACACTCTGATTCTCACTGTCCCTTTTCCTAAGTAGAGATTCTTCATTGCAGCCAGTAGCAAATTATTCTCATTTCCTCCGTTTCTTTTTTTTTTTTCAGAGTCATTCAGACTATATAGCCATGGTAACGAGATGAAGAGAGGGAGGAAAGTCAGCCAGGCAGTGTGGAGAACCATCTCATCAAGACCACCGCGAAATGGGGTCCACTTAAGTTCCTCCCTCAACATTCTCACCAGAGCTGTAAATTGCACTCTGCCACCCCAGGGTGACCCACAGCCCAGAGAGATTCGGGTTCAGGAGGGGCAGGAGAAACGAGTTTCCAGCCTGTCCCTGCTCTCACCTCAGCATGGCAGCAGGGCATGCTATAAGACTGCACTTCTTCCACACACAGAACATGCTCACAAAAGCCTTTGTCAAGGGGAGCATTTTTAATTACTACCATTAAGGCATCTCCTCTAACCCCCATCAACTGTTCCATCTGCATCAGCTAAAAAAAAAAAATAGCCATTCAAGGTTTCTCCTTGAGTCTATTAACCGTGGTTAGCTATTTTTAACCCCTACTCTATTGTTTGATATTCCTGGCTAAGGAACAAGGGGAAAATGAGAAGGTGGCTAGACAAAGCACTTACATTTGGCAGACAAATCAATTTCTGTTCCACCAGGAGGATGAGACTGCAAGAAACAATTTATCTTGGTAGGGGGACAAAATCCTTGCCCTCACTAAGATGACTTGTTTAGTATGCTGGAATAATACACCTTTAAATGAAAATGTAAATCACATAATACCGGTACAGACTGAGAAATGCAGTGAGAGAAAAGAATCTTTCTATTAATGTCTAACTCACTGGCCATTATACTCCCCCCAAAGCACATTTGTATTTGCATGCATGTTCTTGTGAGTGCTCATGAGAGAGGTGGAATGTCTGCGCACGTGTCTGAGTGAACAGATGTTCCAGCTAGGTTCTCGCATCAAGACTGGTTACTGAATCAGTGTTGTCCTGCAAACTGCAATGTTTTAGTTCAAATAATATACTGTGCCTTAGTGCATTAAATTCACACATATTTATAGAACTCCTACCTGTTAGCAACTGCTAATGGTCTGAAGGAACATAGCACGGTGGGGAGAGCAATGGGTTGGGAATCAAAAGACCTGGATTCAGGAACTGGTTGTGCTATTTACTACCATTGTAATGTAGGGCACATCACTTAACCACTCTGGGACCCAGTTTCCCCACCTGGAAAATGGAGAAAATCTGAGTTCTGCCTATCTCCTCCAGAAGGGTTTTATAAACAAAACCAGAGACTGGCTATGAAAGTTCTTTACACACAACTGTACCCTGTCTGCAGAGCCCCAGACCTTACCACTGCCTCCTGCTTTACTCTGCACACCTTTCCTGACTAGAGCTGGGCTCCACCGCCAACCTGCTCTGCACAGAAAGTCATCAGACCTGGAAAGAACTGCTCACCTCCCTCCCGGCTTGGTTCATGTTCAACATTAACAAAATTAATTGGACACAATTAACTGTCACCCCCACCACATTATCCTCCTGGGTCCTAGATTAACTCTGAAGTCCCCACTCTCTCCCCCTCCCCAGCCTCTAGCAGAGCTCCTGATAAGTGGCTAGAGTGACAGGCCGGCATCTCCTCCACAGGCTCCTCTCACTCCCCCAAACCCAGCTCCAACGCTCAGCAGACTTGGGCCAGGAGCTTTACCCCTCCGAATCTCAACTTTCCTCATCTGTTAAATCAGGACAAGAGCACCTAACTGAGAGTAGTGATCTGAAGAAGGGACCAAGGTAGAGGAAGTGCCAGGCATGATGCTGGATCCAGGACAAGGCTGTGGACTGGGACAGGCCTGGTGCCATCCACTGCTGCCTCCTTACCTTCCACAACGCCCACACCCACACTGCTCCGCCGTGTGTTCATCGGGGCCACAAAGAACCACTCGTTGGTCTTGTAGCTGTAGGCTTCCACCGATGCTAGGCCTGGGAGACAAGAGACTAGTGAGACTTCCATGGTACCACGCCTCATCCTACTGTGGGTGGAACCATGAGGATGGGGGAAGAGTCCACACACGGGGGCTGGAAACCTGGCTGCATGGTTCAATGCTATCTGTGGCTCATGTGCAGCCTGTGGCAACTTCCTGAAACACACCTGCAGTGTCTACCTGAGGAGACCACTAAGACTTGACTCAGGGGTGGGTTGTGAGAGGACAGGGGTATACCTGAACTGCATGGCAAATGCAAAGTACTAAACAGAATGGAATAGTGTGATTCCAAGTAGACACTTGAGGTTGCCTTCTCCCTTAGATTCCTCTACCTTAGGTGCTAGAAAGCTGAACACTTGCCTTCCAAGACTTCCTCACAGCCAGGGTTAGCCAAATCAATAAGACCTAAGCAGATGTCTGATGGTGATTTCTGAAATCGCCTTTGCTTTTCTGATACAGGTGCCATCACTTTCTGCTTTTTGCTCCCTGCAACACAGATGTGTTGGCTGGAGCTATAATAGCCATCTTGTGATTATGAAGAAAAAGCCAATGCATCTTAAAGAACTTGGCCCAATGATCCTTGAGCAACTGGATCAAATCAGGAGCAGCTGACCTCTGGCCACCTTTGTTCCATGAGTAAAACAAAATCTCACATTTTTAAAGCCACAGTTTAGTCAGATTTTCTACTTTTAGCCAAAAGCAAATCCCCAAAGAAACGATGCATCATTACCCTTTGGTTCTCCTTATCCCCAGGTCCCACTCACTACAGGCAGCCTCCAGAAGGGCTAAGGAAAAAAATACTGTTTTTCACCTTCCCCAAGGCCAAAGGATAGCATTTTGGTTTAACAGAGTTACCGCCTGCAGAGATGTCTACCTGGCAACATGAGTAGAGATGAGATGATCTCTCCAAGTTCATGTTCGTCATGGTTTCAGATTGGAATTCTGAAGTTAGATAACATCCAGGAGCAAGGCTCATGAGTAATGTACAAAGCCTTGCAAAGCTTCAGTGGGGTGGTAGAAAGAACAAGGGAAAAAACGGGCACCCTGTCCTGCTGCATGGCCTGAGCCCGGTCTCCCTCCAACTGCTGAACCTCAGTTCCTTTGTCTATTTGGTAGAGGGTCAGACTAGAGTCCTGTGGTCTCCCCAGCTAAGTATGTGCTCTCTTTAAGTCTCATCTTCTGAGTTAACAGGATCTCAAGCACTGGAAAATAGGAAAGGGACTCTTCTGAGTGTGGGATCCTTTCTAGAGCCCTTGAAATCACAGTACTTGGGGGGTTACATATTCTTTGTGTAAGAAGCTCCCAAAGTTGGATGAGGAAGAAGGATGAACATGTTCCTGGGGCAAGTAGTAGCTACACATGGACAGAAGACTGACCGAAGAACTGAATGAACAAAGGGTGTGTCACAGCACGGAGGGTGTGTCACAGCCTGGGAGGGATGGGGAACACGTCCTGGACCTACCAGTACTGCCATCAAAGCCTCCCACTGCGTAGAGCAAGTCATTGAGCACCGCCGCGCCCAGCGTGCTCCGGCGCTCCTGCATGCTGGCTATGGACGTCCACTGGTCCTTCACACCGTCATACACGTCCACTGTCCGCACCCTCAGTGAGCCGTTAAACCCTCCGACGGCATACACGTGGCCAGCCATGAACACCACACCTGAGGCACAGGAAACCAAGGCATCAGCGCATCAAGGTCAGGGCAGGCAGCTGACTGCTCGTGTTGACGGTGATGGAGGGGTGGTGAGGAAGGTACATGAAAGCTCACCACAGGAGGTAATCTCCAGCTTTAGATATTTGGAAGTCATTATGGCACTGGATTTCTTTCCTATTTGCTTTTTGAATGTTGTCTGATTTAAGTAAACACTGGAATTAGATTGCACTCCCCAAGCACAAGAGAACTGGCCCCAGAAGAGGTAGCCAAAAACCATACCGATGGGGAGGGAATGGGAGCCTGAAGGCACAGATGTTGGAGGAAACAAGGAACAGCTCGTGACTCTAGCACTGAGCAGAAACCAGCCAGGGAAGGACAGCCTGCAGAACTGGGGGGCGATGCTGCTCACCTGCTCTACATCTCCGAGAAGGAAGTTCAGCAATCTGGTCCCAGCGGTCCTCCTCAAAATCATAGCACTCCACGCTGCGGATGGCCTTGGGCGCCTGGCCGCCAACCACAATCATGACCTCCAGAAAGACAAGTGGACGTTAGCTGGGTCTCCCCAACATTCAGATTAGCGAGTGACCAATCCCCGGCACTTTCAGGATCTGTGAGTGATCTGAGATGCCAGTTTCCGGAGCTACACATATAGAAATACTGCCCCTCATCACCCACAGATATGCATCATCAAGAAAAGTCTCACAAGCATCTTTCCACAGAGACACAATCATAAGATCTATGTTTCCCAAATGCCCTGCTCAGGGCTGTGTTGTGGGTTATGTGAAGCTGCTTGGGACGTCTTCTGCCATCTCACTATCCTCGGGATTGAAAGAGAGGGTGCTAAAGATTACATCAAAACATACTGGAATATGTTTGGGGAAAGAGTGCAGAATTTGAATCTATTTTTAAGATAAAATTATTACCCCCAAACACTCCTGAATGTCTAGACTTCAAGGGGCATTTATTCACTGCAGTACAGAAAAAACAAAAATGTGAAACACTGCTTTGCAATGGTTACCACAAAACTTATTAAATCGCTGACGTTCTGAAAAACAGTGCCATTTCCACAAGTAAGGTAGTAGCTACCAAAGCCAGGCACCATGTGAAATGTGTTGTCATTTGCTTGTCACCATGACTGCGAGGTAGAGATTATTATCCACATTGACAGGTGAGGAAATTAAGTTCAGAGAGCTTATATAAATGGCCCAAGGTCACACAGCCAAGAGTGTGAACAGAGACTGAAACCCAAGTCTACCTGACACAGGGCGAGGCAACCAGCAAACTTTTAATAGTAAAGCACAAAAAATATCATAGTAGGGGTGTTATTTCATATGGGTGGTTTTATGCACCTATATGTGTCTTCTGGGTAGCAACTTAAACATATTATTTATTGCAGCACAGGGTTCAAAAAATGAAAGCTACTGCCTTGGCTAGGTTAATAGAACTGCAGTGCTTAATTGTGGTATCCCTATTGTTGTGACTTTTGACACACATTATTAATAAATAAAAATTAAAGTATCAAAGTTGCCTATATATGTATATGTATATTTTATTAAACTTGTGCAAATTCACAGCTATCCCCACAATGACATCAGTCTCACTCCATGGCATCCAACATACTTTTTTGAGTGGAGAGAAAGGGGTAGACGTCAAAGCCAGCCAGTGTAAGTCACATGACCTGCAGCCTGGCTTATTTACCCAGCAGTTCTCAAACTTCAGTGTGCAGCAGAATCGCCTGGAGAGCTTGTAAAAAACTCAGATTGCCAGACCCTTTCCCCAGAGTTTCTGATTCAGTGGGTCTGGAGTGGGGCCATGAATTTGCCTTCCTAACAAGCTCTCGGGTGCTGTTGCTCCTGCTGGGCTGTTCTAGAATTTGTACTTTGAGAATCACTTTTTTAACCCACGGCCTATGGGGTTTTTCTGATGATATGCCATTAACAATTTCTGCCATTATGAATCCTTGCAGTGCTTTTTACTTCCACACAATGTATTTTTGAGGAGAGGAGTGATCATCAAAACCTGTGTGAGCTCTCAGGAGCTCAGGCCTCAAGTGAACACTCTCCACCACAGGAGACAAAACCAGAGGTGACAACCATTGCTTCATGCCCTAAGAGTTCAGATTCAGGCTAATCCACTGCCCATGGTTATCAGAGTTATTCCACAGAGTTGTGACCAATGTTCAAAAACTCAGAAATCTATTCTGTCTTCTACAGTATTCCAAAGTAACCCAGGACACACAGTACAGGGGTGAGCTGCCGCTGCTTCTGGAAATGAACCTTCTGTACTTGACTTTCCTACATGCCTCAGCTCAGAGGGTCCACGGCTTTGTGTCAAGAGCAGCCTTTTTCAGAGAAAAGTTGCATTCTACATGACTTTCCATGTGTACTTCTTTGCCTAGATAGGCATCCACGAACAGTTCAAGGGAGGTTTTTTTTTTTTTTTGAGTTGGAGTCTCACTCCATCACCCAAGTGGGAGTTCAATGGCATGCTCACACCACCCTAGCCTCAATCTGCTGGGCTCCAGTGACCCTTCTGTCTCAGCCTTCCAAGTAGCTGGAACTACAGGCATGCGCTACCACACCCAGCTCATCTTTTTATTTATTGTAGAGATGAGGTCTCAGCAAGTTACCCAGGCTGGTCTCAAACCCGTGGGCTCAGGCAATCCACTTACCTCGGCCTCCTAAAGTGCTGGGATTATGGGCTGAGGCACCAAGCCCAACCAGAAGATGTTAATGAACACATGGTGGCAAACTTCAGACAATGCCCCACTTACTCCTCCAGGGCAGGACGACTTGCTCTATGTTCCTAAGCATGCCTAGAACTTGCATTGCCCTTCTGATTTTGAGTTGATTAAGCTCAAAACCAGAAATGACAGCAAAATATGGAAAGGATTTTCTTTGAAATCGGGTTTCTGGGGTCAAGTGAGAATAAAACCAGTTTTTAGTTTTCTTTCTGCTGAGATTTCAGGCACCCTACACCCTCACACACGTTGCTCCCTCACTTTCTTCCCCCTTTCTGTTCCCTCTGCTTTATGCTTAATGCTTCTGAAACATTCTTCCCCCTTTCTGATCCCTCTGCTTTAACACCTGCTTATCTTTCAGGTATCAGTGTACATGTCACTTCCTCCAAATGAACTTCCGTGTCCTCCAAGTCAGAGCTACATGTCCCTCTGAGATCTCACCTGCTCTGTGTGTTCCACTCGGTGCTGTAACTGTCTAGTGACTGGCCTGTCATCCTCTAGACAGTGAACCCTGCCAGGGCAGAACATTTATCTGCCTCAGTCACCATGGCAACTCCTTATGTTGCCAGGTTAAAATAGGCTCAAATATTTACTTGGAATAAAAATTAAAAAATTAAAACTGGATAACACATGCAAGGAGTTAACAACAAAAACACACAGTTAAATTTTTTAAGAATACAAAACTGGAACATCATTTTCTTTGGTTAATACAGGTTGGAATGCCAGATTACAGTTCTGGGGTCACTGAGGAAAACAAGCAAAATAAAAAGAGAAAGTAGCCGGGCTCGGTGGCTCAGCCTGTAATCCTGCGCCTTGGGAGGCTGAGATGAGTGGATTGCCTGAGCCCGCGAGCTCGAAACCCGCCTGGGCAACTTGGTGAGACCTCATCTCCACAATAAATAAAATAAAAATTAGCCGGGCATGGTAGCGCACACCTGTAGTTCCAGCCACTTGGAAGGCTGAGGTGGAAGGATCACCGGACCCCAGCAGGTCGAGGCTGCGGTGGCTGGGAGCGGCCACTGCACTCCACTCCGGGTGACAGAGTGAGACTCCAACTCAAAAAAAAAAAGAGAGAGAGAGAAAGTAAGAGTTTTTCCCATATCTTGACTTGTTCTTTGCATAAGGTATCAGGCTTCCTCTGTAGATTAAAAAAAGGCAAAGCTTTCATAAAACCTCACCATGCCCCAGAAACTGTCTTCCACCAGGGATGGTATATTTGTATTGGAGAAAAATCTACCACTTGTTTCTGAGAATTTTCATAGTGACACAAAAACAATATTATAGAAATGCCAAAAAAATTGATATTTAAACCTGAGCAGAAAAACAAAAACAATACAAGACAAAGCTTTCAAAATAAGCTTGCCTTTGAGCTCATAAGGCCACTAGTAAGAGATGACTTTTTTTTTTTTTTTTTTTTTAGTTGGAGTCATGCTACCACCGCCTCAACCTGCTGGTCTCAGGTAATCCTTCCACCTCAGTCTTCCAAGTAGCTGGAACTACAGGCACGTGCCACCACACCCGGCTAATTTTTTTATTATTATTTATTGTAGAGACGAGGCCTTACCAAGTTGCCCAGGCTGATCTTGAACCCCTGGTCTCAGGCAATCCTTTCGCCTTGGCCTCCCAAAGTGCTGGGATTATAGACTTGAGCCACCGTGACCGACGAAGAGATGGCTTTTAACATCCAAGACTTGTGCAACTATCTGAGAAGAGGAATTATGAAGTTTTGTGAGATAGGGCCATGTTTCAGAGAGAGCTCAAGGCAGCAAGGAGAGCAGGTACACGTTCTGCTTCTCTCACAGATGAAAGAAAACCAATTTTCTGTTTTATTTTTATTTGACACTAATCGTCATACATATTTATGGGATACAGTGTGATGTTTCAATACATGTATATGGGGGGACCCCCCCAAAAAAATGGAATTATTTTTTGGAGGGAGGGTCCCTTGTAGCACACTCAGAATTTGTTCCTCCGGCTCAAATGGTCAACCAAAGTTTTTAACTGAAAGTTTTGAGACGGTTATGTCATGATTTGTGGAGGAAATATTCCAAGGTGTAGCAAACAGGTGACTAACTCTTTCACCATGACAATGCACCTGCCCACATTGCACCAAGTGCTTCAGTGGTTTTTGAACAAAAGCAGCATGGGCCCCGTGCCCCACCCTCCCTATTCGCCTGATCTCACCCCAAGCGACTTTGTT
Organism: Carlito syrichta; assembly: GCF_000164805.1. Taxonomy (NCBI): domain Eukaryota; kingdom Metazoa; phylum Chordata; class Mammalia; order Primates; family Tarsiidae; genus Carlito; species Carlito syrichta. The sequence continues at coordinate 22,854 of NW_007250989.1, read as the reverse complement.
TCCACAGATGAAAAAAGTCCTCAAAGGGAAACATTTTACTGATGTGGAAGAGGTAAAACAAAAAACGACAGAAGCACTAAAAGGCATCAAAATGGACGAGTCCAAAAACTATTTTGAGCAGTGGAAAAAAGCATCTCAATAGGTGCATTACATCAAATGGAGACTACTTTGAAGGTGATTGAAATTTAAAACACATAAGACTAAATACACAATTTTTTATCAATAAATTCCAGGTATACATTGTGTAATGATCAAATCAGGGTAGTTGGCATACCCACATCTCAAACATTTATCATCTCTTTGTGGTAAGAAAATTCAAAATCTTCCCTTCTAGGTATTTTGAAATATACAATACATTATTGTTAACTATACTCACCCTGCTGTGCAATAAACTCCAGAGCTCATTCCTCCTACCTGTAACATACTACCCATTGACAAACCTCTCTCCATACCCCTCCCCTCAACCTTCACCAGCCTCTGATCTTGACTTCTGAGATCAGCTTTTTAAATTCCATGAGTGAATTAGCCATGTGCAGTAGCGCACGCCTGTAGTTCTGGCTACTTGGAAAGCTGAGGCAGGAGGATTGCCAGAGCCCAGCAGGTTGATGCTGGGGTGGCCATAAGTATCCCACTGCACTCCAGCCTGGACAATGGAGTGAGACTCCAACTCAAAAAAAATAAATAAATAAATTCCATTAGTGGGATTATATGGTTTTTGTTCTTCTGTGTCTGACTTATTTCACTTAACATAATGTCCTACAGATTCATCTATATTGTTGGAAATGACAGGATTTCACTCTGTTTTATAGCTGAATAATATTTCACTGTATATAGACACATTTTTTAACAATTTACCCATTGATGGACACTTAAGTTGATACCATATATTGGCTATTATGAATAGTCCTGCAACAAACATGAGAGGCCATATATCTCTTCAACATACTGATTTCATTTCCTCTGAATACATACCCAGTAATGGGATTTCTGGGTCATATAGTAGTTCTGTTTTTAGTTTTTCCTAGATACATAAAGCCAACTAAGATTGAATCGTGAAGAAATAGAAAACTTGAACAGAGCAGTAATGAGTAATGAAACTGAATCAGTAATAAAAAGTATCCCAAAAAAGCCCAGGACATGATGGCTTCACTGCTAAATTCTAACAAATATTTAAAGAAGAATTAACACCAATTCTCAAGCTATTGAAGGGGAAGAAATTCTTCCAAATTCATCATCACTGAGGCCCTGATACCAAAACCAGACAAGGACACAACAACAACAAAAAAGAAAACTACAGGCCAATATTCCTGATAAGCATAGACACAAAAAATCCTCAACAAAATACTAGTAAATCAAATTCAACAGCACATTCAAAAGATCAGTCACCATGATCAAGTAGGATTCATTTCAGGGATGCAAGGATGGCTCAGCATAAGCAAATCAGTAAACATGACATATCACATTAACAAAATCAAGGACAAAAATCACATGATCATTTCAATAGGAGCAAAAAATGTAATTGATAAAATTCAGCATCCCTTCATGATAAAAACTCTCTACAAGTTAGGTATAAAAGGAACATACCTCAACACAATAAAGCCCATGTATGACAAACCCATAGCTAATATCAATCTGAACAGGGGAACATCGAAAGCTTTTCCCCTAAGACTTGGAACAAGACTACTTTCACTACTTCTATCCAACATAACACTGGAAGTCCTAGTCAGAGCAATTAAAAAAAACAAAAGAGGTCATTGCTTTGTTAAACTCTGGTGTGTCCATGTGGCACTTTGAGCTATGGCCACCATGTTTCCTAGCTTTGGCCCCCCTCCCCTACCTTGAGGAGATAAATCTCCTCTCTCTCTAATTTACCTTCTAAATAAACTATATTTTCCAACCTAAAAAAAAGGAAAGAAAGAAAAGACATTCAAATAAGAAAGAAAAACTAAATTGTCCCTGTTCACAGGTGACATGAATACATATCCACCAAAAAACTATTCAAATTCAGTAAAGTTTCAGGATTCAAAATCAACATAAAAATCAGTGGTATTTCTATACACTAATAGCAAACTATCTGAAAATGAAATCAAGAAGAACTCCATTTACAATAGCTACAAAATATATAATACCTTGGAATAATTTAACCAAGAAGGTAAAATAACTCTACAATGAAAATTATAACACGCTGGGCTCCGTGGCTCAGCCGTTAATCCCACACTTTGGGAGGCCCAGGTGAGTGGATTGCCTGAGCCCACAGGTTCGAGACCCACCTGGGCCACTTGGCAAGACCTCATCTCTACAATAAATCAAAAAATTAGCCGGGCATGGTAACGCGCACCTGTAGTTCCACCTACTTGGAAAGCTGAGGTGGAAGGATTGCCGGAGCCCAGCAGGTCAAGGCTGTGGTGGCCAGGAGTGTACCACTACACTCCAGTCTGGGCGACAGAGTGAGACTCCAACTCAAAAAAAACAAGAAAGAAAGAAAGAAAATTATAACACATTAATAAATCAACTGAAATGGGAAGCTATCCAGTGTTCATGAACTAAAAGAATATTGCTCAGATGTCCATAAACAATCTACAGCTTCCATGTAATCCTATCAAAAGGCTAGTGATAGTCTTCAAAAAAAATAGAAAAAAAATCCTAAAATTCATATAGAACCACAAAGACCCTAAATAGCCAAAGCAATCTTGAAGGAAGAATAAAGCTATAAGCATCACATTATCTGACTTCAAAATATATTACAAAGCACTAATAACTAAAACAACATGATACTTGCATGAAAATAGACACATAGACCAATGGAATCAAGAGCCCAGAAATAAATCCATGCATTTACAAACAACTGATTTTTTAAAAAGTCACCCAAAATTCATGCTGGTCTAGTCTCTTCAGTAAATGGTGCTGGGAAAACTGGATATTCATATGCAGAAGAATGAAACTAGATTCCTATCTTTCTATCTAGACAAAAATCAACTCAAAATAGATTAAAGACTTACATATAAGACCTAAAACTATGAAACTACTAAAAGAAAACATAGAGGAAACACTTTAGAACATTTGTCTAAGCAAGAATTTTTTGGATAAAAGACTTCAAAACAATAGGCAACAAAAGCAAAAATAGACAAATAGGATCACATCAAACTAAAAAACTTCTACACAGCAAAGGTAACAATCAACAGATCAAAGAAATAGCCTGCAGAATGAAAGAAAAATATTTGCAAACTCTGCATCCAGAATATATAAAGAATTCAAACAACTCAAGGGCATCCAGAATACATAAGGCACTCAAACAACTCTGATTTTAAAATGGGCAAAAGACCTGAATAAACATTTCTCCAAAAAAGACATACAAATGATCAATAGGTATATGAAAAAATGTTCAACATCACTAATCATCAGGGAAATGAAAGTCAAAATGACTTTGAGATATCACCTCACCCCGGTTAGGATGGCTATTATAAAAAAGACCAAAAAAAAAAAATGCTGACAAGGTTATGGAGAAAAGGGAACAATTATATACCATTGGTGGGAATGTAAATTAGTACAGCCAGTATGGTCAAAAGAAATCCAATATGTATGTCAGGTCTTGCAAGAAGTCATCATACAAGGAGCTCTATACCCACAATTGTGTTGATCATGCAGAGTGAAAAGAATAAATTTCCTATCTTGAATACTAATGGATGGTTGTTTCCATAGATACCTGATCTTAGCAACCAATTAGGCAAATATGAGTATTTCCCAAAGTCTACATGTATTACTTCTCTCAAATTACAAACTTCTAGCTACTTAAGAATACAAGATGTTAGAAAAATAAGAGATCTGAACCAGTCTCTCCTGCAAGCCCACATTTTACATTCCAGAAACACTGTGACCCAGAGAATTCAACAAGCATATTTCCTTCTTTCCCCAACTCTCCTAAACCTCCATTTACTAAAGATTTGTGATACCTTTCATAGAAATTACTGAATCAAATCAGCTTATTTAATGATTACTATTTTTAACATTTATCCTTCAAGGTAATCCTGGGCAAGAACTATTACTTGTATGGGAATCACAATAAACTAAAGAACTCGTTCAAAGCTAACAATTATGCTACACTGAACATAATTGAGTCATTCTCATGAATTGCAGTATGTGTGGGTGTTTCACAATAAAGAATTGATTGTAGGCTAAGAATTATACTATACTGAACATAATGTAATCTCCCTCAAGAATTGCAGCATGTTAGAAGTTTTGCAGGGTACCTCAGGGTTCTGATCTCAAGTCTCAACTGGCAATGTGCTGAAGGTTGCCAAAGTTTTTGGAGAATTCTGGTTCACAGGATATGGGTGAGCAGAACTCTATTGTGGCATGGATGGTTACTAGATATCTCTTGAGGATTCTCATTTTGGAAAGTCAAATGGCCCTTTACTTTAGGGAGATTAGAGAGTGCGTGAAAATACCAGACAATTCCTTAGGAAGAAAATTTTACCTTCAGCATAACAAATGTTTACATGAACATATAATGTTCTCTCTTTCACATAGATGATTCTCATTCTACAGTACGACTGTGGGCTTGAAAGGATGCCGGTCCTCCTCACTGAAATGACAACCACCCTGCGTCCGAGAGCCACTAGGCGCCAGAGACTACTCAGAGAAAGGGACAGTAAGTGAACAGCACAGAGATTTTCAGTATGTAGATCAAGACCCTAACCTTGGCCTCAGGACCACATAAGTCATTTGAATTTCCACTCAGGAACAACCTGGGCTCTGCACATAGTTTTCATCGGGCAAGAGTAGAGTGTGTGTCCAAACTCTCTTCTGTGACCGGTGAGCTGGGCAGAAGGCAGGCCCAGCCAGTCGGTCCCTCGGGCCAGGGCAGGAAGTGAGTCTCTCTTACCCTGGTGCGTGGGGCCGCAGGGCTAACACCAAAAATTCATCCGAAGAAGCATGTCGAAGTCGAGCCAGAAGACTTGTCCAAGCAGGTTCCTGAGCAACAGGTGTTCTAGGCAGGTACTGACAGCCAGCATTCAGAGACCATGGGGGTCTGAGAACCAGGTAACGTGAGGGCAGAGGGGAGAAGTGGGGGGGAAAAATGGGCTTTGGAATCTGACACATCTGGACCCAAATATGGGCCCAGTCACTAAATAGCTGTATGACCATTAGCCAGACACAATCTCGCCAAGCCTCATTTTCATCGCTTGTAATATCAGGATAATAGGACGTTTCTCATATGGTGCTGGGAAGTTTAAATTATATAAAGCACTTAGCACAGTGCTTGGTAAATAATAAACACGAAATGTTAGCTTCTGTTATTAGACTAACATCAGCATCATTATTACTGTTTAAAGCAGTGACTAAAAACAGACATCTGATAAAAGGTAGAAAAGGACACTTACAAACCTATTCACCGGAGGGTGAGTACCACTAATTCAAAGGGTGATAATGGGCTTTTTCAGGACCCCAGGGTGTGTTCCTGAGTATGGACCAAGAGGGAATTGGGGCATTGCCTACCCTGGGGCCTGGTCCAGGTGAGAAGACATCCTTCCCACTCTGCCAACAGCTTTTGCTGAAACAGGACAACCCAGCTTAGGAGCAAACCACTCACTTTCAGCTCAAATGGCATTTCAGTGTCATTTTCAAAGAGCTGAATAGAGATGCCAACTGAACTGGAATGACAGTGAAAAGTGCCAGGTTCAGTACATTTCCAGAGGGTTCATTTGCATCTTCCTGGAACCTCATTTCTCTGCTGCCATCTGTGGAACAGGGTAATGTAGGAGGGTTTTAAGTGACTGGGAGACAGCCTCAGGTTGTCCATGGCAACCCAGCCTCAGGGAAGTGCTGGGTGGTGAATGCGTGGGAGTCAACATGATGCTATTAGCTGTTCCAGCTTGGATGTGTCAGTATGATCTGTGCACATACGGCTCAGGAAAACACACCCTTATTAGCCTCTGCCGCTATCTCATCACAGTCTATTCCTTTCAGGGAAGGGACTTGGCTGGCAAACAGAGTTACTGCTGAGAATTGCTGAGAATAGTGCAAATAAATCTCTTTCCACTATGCTATTTCTCAAAGTTTGCTCTGTCATAAAGACTAACTAGACTGAATTCATGAAAGTCTAAACCATCCTGCCCTGGAATTCCTATGGCTGTTCCTCCAACTAGTCCAATTATCTCAAATGTCTCTTCTTCCTCCACTTACGCAGTTATTGATATATTTCTACCCTATTTTCTCTAAGAGACTTCTTAAAATTAAAAGTTCCCAAAGGGCAGATATCAGGTTTCTTTCCACACAACACCCAGCTACAAATGCTTTCATGGCATTTGGAGGCAATATAATAAAACAGTTCAGCGTACAGGGTCTGGGCCCAGTCTCCTGGGCTTAAATCTCAGCTCAGCCATTTACTGGCTGTGCTTTAAAGATAGGTCACAAATTCTCTGATACTCCTACACTCAAGCATGGAACTTAATTCCCCTCCCCTTGAATGTGAGCTAGACTTAGTAACTTGCATCTAGCAAATAAAATACAGCAGAAGTGATGGGACATCGCTGTTGACATTAGGTTATAAAAGGAGTACAGCTTCTGTGTTAGGTGTGCATTCTCATTTTCTGGCTCTAAAATGTCTCTCTGGGAATAAGCCAGCTACCGTGTCATGAGGACACTCAAGTAGCTTAAAGAGAGGTTCACGTGGCAAAAATACAGCCCCACTAGCAACCTTGTGAGTGAGCTTAAAATCAGATCCTTCCAAAACAAGTCTTGAAGTGACTGCAGCCCCAACCAACAGCTTGCCTTTATGAGAGATTTGAGCCAGAAGGACCCAGCTAAGCCACTCCAGGATCTCTGCCCACACAAACTGCGAGATAATAAATGTTTGCTGTGTTAAACCAAGTTAGGGTAATCTGTAATGCAGAAATAGATAACCAATACACAATGAGGGTGACATACCCAATACTCAATGTCCTAGTCTGCAAAATGGGGATAATTACAACAATGAAAATCCTATGGCATAACTGACATAAGTCACTCAGCCCAGTGGTTGGCACATGATAAGTGCTCAGTAATTGAGATCTGCTGTTATCACCATCGTGGAGATTTGTATTGTGTTGTGATTAAAAGCCTGGGCTCAGAATCTGCCAGAGCTGGATTCAAGTCCTCCTGCTGCCACTTAAGCTGTAAAATTCTGGGCAAGTGACTCAACCTCACTGAATCTCACTTTTCTCCAATATTAGAGCTTCCAGAGTTGTGAGAAAAACAAAATAAGATACTTGACATTAAGTACTTAGCCTAAAACACAAAGAAGCTACTCAGTAATTGGTACTTAATAGCACTTTAATCATCATCATCATCAATACCATTGGTGATAAGGACAATGACAATGACCCAGGGAAGAAGATGCAAAGTACAAATTACTCTAGGTGGTCTTCAGAGGATGTGAGCCAGCTCTCTCCTGTGGTCATCTGAACCAGTTTCTGGATATTCACTCTCACAGACAAATTACACTTGACCTTGAAGACTCAAGACCTTGGGTCTCGACTCCTGCAGAAAGCTTTCCCCAACCCCGTACTCCTCTTTGTGCTTGCCCATACCCCCATGGTGGCATTTACTCCATTGTAATTGTCCTTTTACATGTGTCCCTTGGGGAAGGAACTAACTCAGATGAGCCTTTGTGACTCCAGTATCTACCCCCAGTGCCTGGCAAGTAGTGACTTCTCCATAGAAGTATATTAGATAAGTGAATTAATAAATCAATGAATTAATGCATCTATAATAGTTTATTGATTATTGCTGGGTTTTTGTTTTTAATCTAAGTGCCTCACACTCTTTTAACTCCCCAGGAATGACAACTGGATGTATTCAATATTGAGCTTGTGGGCTGAATCGAACATTCTAGGGTTAACCTACATCAATGATTAAAGGAGGATATAAAGTAAGACATAAATCCTTACCAAATCCAAGCGAAAATACATGTACAAATGTTGACAAGCATTGGGAGAAAAAAACGAGGGGTGATATAAATGGCCAGTACTACAACTCCATGAGGTTATTTCTTCTTTCAAAATATATTTCATTTAGGCTGTGTGCCAAGTACACAGATGAGTAACCTGCTTCACGGGAGCCCACAGTTTGGTAGAGTAGCTAACACTCTAGAATAGAGAACCTTAAAGACCTGCCTGAAATGTTGGCCTGGGTCACCCAGCCATCTCATGAAAATATTGTCCTTGTTTTTCTGAATGCAATAAAGCCATCGCCAACCTGACCTCCTTCTCCATTTAATAACTTTCCTCATCAATCATATGTCTGGACATCAGCAATAACCTATTAAAAATTCAAACTTGAAAATAAAACATTTACAATAGTGTCAAAAACTATAAAATATCTAAGGATAAATCTAACAAAATAAGTGCAAGATCTATATACTAAAAATTACAAAACATTGATGAGACAAATTTAAAAAGACCTGAATAAGTGGAGATGTATACTGTGTTCATAGATCAGAAAATGTAGTATTGTTAAGATGTCAATTCTCCCTAACTGATCTAGAGATTCAGCACAATTCCAATAAAAATTCCCGTAGCGTTTTGTTTTGTTTTGTTTTGTAGAAATAGACAAGCTGATTCTAAAATTTATATGGAAATGCAAAGGACCCAGAATAGTAAAAACAACTTTAAAAAATAAAACTGGAGGATTCACACGAACTAATTTCAAGACTTACTATAAAGCTAGTAATCAAGGCAACATGGTATTGATGTAAAGTTAGACAAATAGATAAAGGGAACAGAAGAAAATCCAGAAATGGACCAACATATACATAAGCAATTATTTACAAAAGTAGCATGGTAATTCAACAGCAAAGGGAGAATCTTTCCAATAAATGGTATGTAACAACAGAATATTCATATGTAAAATAAATGAATCATAGACACTCACCTCAAACACCATATTTTTAAAAATATCTTCTCAAAATTGATCATAGACCTAAAACTTTAAATGTAAAACCTAAAACTTTAAAATTTCTAGAAGAAAGTTTTAGAGAAAATCTTTTTGACTTTAGATTAGGCAGATTTTTTTTTTTAAGGTAGAATACAAAACAAACCTTAACAGAAAAAATTTGAAAAACTAAAAATTTTTGCTCTTCTAAGTACAGCCATTATGGAAAACAGTATGAAACTTCCTCAAAATTAAAAACAGAACTGCCATATGATCCAGAAATCCCACTACTGGACATATAGCCAAAGGAAATGAAATTAGTATGTCGAAGAGATATCTGGACTCCCACATTCGTTGCAGCATGATTCACAATAGCCAAGACACAGAATCAACCTACCTGTCCATCAACAGGTAAATAAATACATAAAGAAAATGTGGTATAGAGACACAATGGAATACCATTCAGCCTTAAAAAAAAAAAAGGAAATCCTGTCATCTGTGACAACATAAATGAGCCTAGAGGACATTATGTCAAGTGAAATAAGCCAGGCACACAAGGACAAAGATCACATGATCTCATTTTCATATGGAATCTTAAAAAGTTAAACTCTATAAGCAGAGAATTGAATAGTGGTTTCCAGGGGATAGGGGGAGGGGCCTGGGAAGATGTTGACCAAAGGAAACAAAATTTTAGTTAGATAGAAGGAATATATTCAAGAAATCTAGTATACAACATGATGACTATAGTTAATAACAATGTATTGCATTCTTGAAAATTGCCAGGAGAGTAGATTTTAAGTGTTCTCATCACACATACAAAAAATAGTCAGCGTGTGAGATAATGTATATGTTAATTATCTCAATTTAGCCATTCCATATTTCAAAACATCATGCTGTACATGATATATACAATTTTTACTTGTCAATTAAAAATTAATTAGTTAAAAGAAAAACTTCTGGGCCAAGCACAGCAGCTCATGCCTATATTGCCAACACTTTAGAAAGCTGAGGCAGGAGGGTTACTTGGATCCAGGAGCTCAAAACTAGCCTAGGCAACATAGTGAGACCTTGTCTCTACAAAAAGTAAAAAAATTAGTCAGGCATGGTGGCATGCGCCTATAGTCCCAGCTACTTGAGAGGCCAAGGCAGAAGGATAGTCTGAGCCCAGGAGGTTGAGGCTGCAGTGAGCCCTGATTGTGCCACTGCACTCCAGCCTAGGCAACAGAGTGAGATCCCAACTCACAAAAAAAAAAAAAAAACTTCTGCTTTTCCAATGATACTGCTAAGAAAAAGAAAATACCAAGGCATAGATTGAGAAAAAGTATCTGCAAAATACATATCTGGTTAAAGACTTTTATATAGACTATATAAAGAACTCTTACAATTCTAGTAAAATAATAACCAAATTTTTCAAGTGGGCAAAATATGTGAACAGACACTTCACCAAAGAAGAAATACAGATAGCAAGTGAGCACATGAAAAAATGCTCAGCATCATTAGAGAAATGCATATTAAAATCACAGTGAGATACCATCACATACCTACTAGAATGGCTAAATTTTTTAAAAACAGAAAATGCAGAATAACCAGAACTCTCATACATTTCTGGTGGTACAGCCATTTTGAAAAACAGTTTAGCAATTTCTTATAAAATTAAACATATACTTACCATACAACCCAGCAATTCTACTCCTAGGTATGTACCCAAGAGAAATTAAAACTTATGTCCACACAAAGATCTGTAAGCGAAATCATAGTAGCTTTATTTGTAATAGCCAAAAACTAGACACTCGTATGTACACCAACTGAAGAATGGATAAATAAATTATGGTACATCCATACAATGGAATATTACTCAACAATACAAAGGAATGAGCTCCTAATACATGCAATGATGTAGATAAATCTCAAATACATTATGGTAAGAAAAAGAAGCCAAGCTCAAAGGGCTGCACACAGCACAATTCCATTGACATGACATTCTGAAAAAGGCAAAACTGTAGGAACAGAAACCAGATCAGTCCTTGTCAGGGGCTAGGGGTAGAAGAGGACTGACTACAAAGCAGCATATGGGAACTTCTTGCTGTGATTAAAATATTCTATATTTTGATCGGGATGGTGGTTACATGACTATGCATTTGTACAAACTCATCAAATTGTATCCCTAAAAAGTTGCAAATTTTACTCTGGGTAAATTATTATACCTCAATTAATCTCAATCTAAATGAAAATAATCTTTTAATCTGCTACCGAAACCTAAAAGTTGTTTCTTGGGAGGCAGTTTGGTACATTAAAAAAAAAAAAAAGCACAGACTTTGGAGTGGAACAGACCAAACCCCAGCACTGTACTTACCAGCTAGCACTTAACTAGTCAGGTTACAGAACCTCTGAGTAACCTCAGTAGTAGGAATGTGAATAGTACCTACCTATGACTATGACGATGTAATGAGACAGTGGACAATCTGATCATCCTCAAAATAATCTTTTCCCTCAGCACACCCCATTCCTCAAGCCCTCAGTAAGAATCCCTCATTAATTTAAGTGTTCAAACAATGGTGACAGCAGTACAGCTTAAGAAGCAGATTGGACAATATAACCTTAAATCACTTAAGGACTAAAGACAGGAGGCATAGAGCAAAGATGCTTTTTTTTTTTTTCTTATTTCTCTAACAGATTCAAAAGGAGTCATGGTTCTAGTTGCCTGCAGAAGGCTAGGTACCCAGGAATCTAAATACTTTTATTCTAAAAATACCTGGTTCCTAAGGAGTAGAGGTGAAAGGGGGACAACTTTGGCTTCCTGAAACAAGGGGTGAATGCTTTTTTGACTACAGACTTACTGCCTGACGTGGGGAAGGATGGAGTGGCTCCTGGCACACTTAGTCTAGGCTCAGACAAAAACGAGTCTTTGATTTCTTAAACGTCTTTTTGTGGACATATGTGGTAAGAACTAGATGTGGAGTCCAGAAAAGGAGAGCTCACTGGGTACGGTCTCCAAACAAAGAACCATGTCCTTAGCTCCAGGCAAAGATGTCATTAACATAACACCATCCTGGATGAGAACCATGGTTCCCAAAGAGAAGAGTCATGAAAACATAAGACCAGATGAAGCCCAGGAAAGTAAAAAGGTTCCTCCACATAAGACAACAGTGCACCTTAGATCAACACTCTCAAGACACAAGGCGTGCGGAAATTTAGATATTAATAAATGTGGTATTCAAATCAGTAGGAGGAGAGAGAAGTTAATGAATAAAGTAACTTTGGGACAACTGGCTCATTCTGCCAATACAAATAAAGCTGAATCCTTCCCCTCACTGTCTACAACAAAATTAATTCTAAGTGCCTCAAAGACCCAAATATAAAACAGAAATGATCAAAGTGCTTGAAGAAAACATGGAGGCATTTTTAAAAGAATCTTTGAGAAGGAAAAAATTCTAAACATGATGCAAAGCTCAAGCTATAAAGCAAAAGATGCGTCAACTTGACTACTTAAAGTTGTTTTTTGGCATTAAAAATTTATTATGAATAAGTTAAAAGGCAAACTGCAAACTAAGAAAAAGATATTTGAAATGCATACATAAAAAGCCCTAACCTCTTTAATGTACAAAGGGTTCTTAAACCTATTAATAAAGATATGCAATAAAAAAAGAAAAATAATAAAAGGACACAGAGAATTCCCCAAAATTGAAATACAAATAACAATAACCATATAAAACCAAGATTAATCTCACTCCTGATTAAAGAAATACACACTATAAAATACCATCTTTTAAACACAGACATGTTTATAATACCAAAAAAAGGGATATTACTTCAAAGCTCATCAACAGAGGACTGTTCAATACGTAATAGTACATAAATACAAGTAAACACCATGTACCAATTACACATTTCACTCATACTGATAACATTAAAAACAGTCTGTAGCATATGGTTAAGTCGGGGGGGGAGTATATATTTCAACCTGCATGGCAAGATCCCATTTATCTTAAAGTGTACAATTTTATCTATTTGTGAATAAATGCACAGAGAAATGTCTAGAAGAAAATTTACCAGAATGGTAGCAGTGATTGACCCTGGAAGAAATTTCAAGTGACTTTTACTTTATTTTGAAATTGTAGTATTCTTTTACTAATCTACAATAAGCACATATTTCTATAACTAAAGAAAGCTAAGTTAAATTTTCGTTTTGAAAAATATGCGTAAGTTTCAATGCAGTGTTTCCACAAAACAAAACAAAAGGCATCCACATGCAGCGAAGGCAAATGGAGGGCCAGACCAAGGCCTTGCCTTGTGGTTGCAGCTTCTTCTAACCAGCACCAGGCAATAGGAGGCGGACAGGTAAGTAGAAACTCTCAGGTTTACAAAGGTGAAGCCAGGTGCAGGGTGGTAATGAGTTCAGAGAACAGGCTTGGAGGGTGAGAAAGACTCAATTTAAACACTGGTCCTACCACATAAGTTGTGTTGACCTTGGCAAGTCACCTAACTTCTCTGAACCTCAGTTTCCTTCTTTATAGAACTAGGGTAATAACTGTCTGTATCTTACAGGGTTGTTGAAAGGATCAACTAAGACAGGCACGTAGTACCCTCAGCCCAGTGCCTGGCATACAATAAGGACTCAATAAAGGTAGTGGCCTGTATTGCTACCTGAGACATTTTAAGACACTTGGTTACACTGCATGATTATATTCGCCATGATCTAGGGTCATGAAATAGAGTGGAAAGAAGGTACTGCAAACCTCAGAGAACCCCCAATATCTGGTCTTGGACAGCAACATGCTTATTCACCCACAGAAAACTTCCTGGAAACAGCAGGCAAGGAGGATGGCGGCCAGCTGGAGAGAGGAGGAGGAGGACTACAGGAGGGCTTAAATACTTTCCTGGTGCTGCCTACTGTGTGGTGGATGAGCCAGCACGACTCACTCCTCTCCCACACTCTTCTTCCTGGGTTGACTGGGACCTTCCCCCAGATATCAGTATGTTAGAATCCTAGAAAGACGACTTTGGTGCCAAGCCGGAAAGGACTTTAGGGACCACTGGGCACGGCATCCTTCATTCTGCAGATAGGGAGGGGTCGGAGGGGTCGTGAAGGGAACCAGAGCAACCAGCAGCTAGCATAGACTCTCAATTCTCGGGTCCCTCCTACACTCATCATTCCCCTCCCCCGGCTGCTCCCTCACCAGTTCTCATCCCCCGATTTCCTTCCCCTGTATCATGACCCATCAGACTCCTCAAGGCCCCTTTCTCCTCTGGCTGCACTAATTGTCCTTTCTGTCCTTCCTTGTGCTGAAGGAAAGAACCAGATTAGAACTGTTATGATTCAAAGAATGTCCTAGAAGGAGAACTGTTATGGCCGTCACTAAGTGAAACCAACAGAGCCATTTCCCTACTTCCAGTAGAAACAGAGCACAAACCATCGTGTGAAATGAGAAGGCGGGCGGGGGTGTGGGGATTTCTCTGATGACACTGGAGGTTACCTTGAAACTCTTAGCAAAGGTAGACCCCAGAAGGGAGAGGTACCAGTAGATTCAAGAGGAAGCAGCAGACTCCATCCCCCAACTCATAAACACAACCAAGATGCAGGGCAGCCACCGGTGAGGAAAGACTTGGAGGCAGGAGTGGAAGCCACTTTCCCAGGGCACAGTCCCAACTTTCCCAGTGGCAGTGACTGGGCTGGGGCTTACCTTGGGCAGACTGACTGGAGTCCTGGGCTTGGTCCTTGGGTTCTTAATCAAGAGCCTCTGGTCCAGAGGGAGCAGATGGTATTTCATAGCCTCAATGAGGAAGTCCTTACAGGTGTTGTTATTCTTTATCAGAGCTTCTTCTTCAACTGTCTGGAGGTGAGAACCCACAGGTGACCCCGGAGCAGGGCCCAGCCACGTTTCTCATGCTCTCTCCCTGGGCTGAGCCATTCCAGCACCCAACACTCACTCATTTCCACACCACACCATCATCTCAGACCCAGAGAGAACAATCCACAGGGTTACGACTTAGTGCTCACCTCCTGCATTTTAGGAGCATGGTGGGGTAAGTGGTCAAGCTCTGGCATCACGCGCACAAGGATTTAAATCTCAGAGCCCTTACTTAACATCTCTGATCCTCAGTTTCCTCATCTGTAGAAGGGGAAAATTAAAGGTATCTACAATGTCACTAGTTTTGTTGGTTTGTTTTCAAAGCTTAAATGAGTTTATCTAAAACAAAAGACAATTCGTTGTCTGGAGAGCCTCTTCCTATATTCCTCCTGACTTGAAGGCATTATAACGTTAAGGGCAAATGGCCAGACATCTGAGAGAAGGGATGGAAGGGAAAGAGGGAAGAGGTAGGACCCATCAGTCCACCTGGGGAGACACCAAGTAAAATAAGGTGATCAAGGAGAAGGATCCATATCCATTATCTTAGAGTGAAAGTCTAAGGACAGAAATCCAGCCAGTGAGGCTGTTCTTCACAGAGTAGCAACATCAGAGAAGAAAAAATGTCCTGCACAAAATTCCACCTATTGATCTCACCTTGAACCCCATCTAAGCTGGAACTCTGACTTCACCTCTTATTCCAGGGCTCAGGACCTAAGTAGGTGCTCAGCAAATGCAAGCCTAAATGTATCTACAATCTCACTAGTTTTGTTTGTTGTTCATGAGCAAGACCAAGGTTGAAGCCATTCTGGCACTCTGCCTCTCAAGTCTCCGCACACTGCCCCAGGCCAGATCACAATGTGGCATGGGCCTGAAATGGGTAGCATAGTCTTCTGAGGCCACTTCATGCTGGGAAAAATTAGTTCCATTCCACAGTGAACACTGATTAAATGCCTCCTGGTGAGGCAGACCTATGCTGCCCCCAGGAAGAAAATGATGAACAAGACAGAGTCTTTGACCCTGAAGAGTGCGAGTCCAGTCAGAGAATGAAAAGGGCCTCCCACCTCAATTATCTCAACCCTCAAGCCAGTCATGCACAAGCTCTGGCTGAGCCTCTAGGGGTCCACATCTGTCACTAAGAATGAAAATACGGACAGGGCCATCACTTGCTGGGCAGCATTGGAGCTGGCAGGGAGAGAAGGATGGAGAGATGAAGCCTCTGCCACTCCTGAGCACCTTCTTCCCCAGAGAAAATCCCAGGAACACCATGTTTGCTTGGAAGATTTTTTTTTTTTTCATTTTTAGGTTCCCAATTGAAGACTGAGTCAGAATGGAATAAATCATAAACTTTTAGGATTGGTTAAAGAACAAAAAGAGGGGGTGAGAATGTCTAGAAAAGCTTGGAAGAAGAAATGCATAATCATCTATTTCCCCCCAAAGAATTCATTCAGCTTTAATTAAAAACGCTCCCAGACCAGGGGCGATGGCTCACACCTGTAATTTCAGCACTTTGAGAAGCCAAAGCAGGAGAATCACTTGAGGCCAGGAGTTCAAGACCAGCCTGGGCAATATAGCAAGACCCCATTAGCTGAGCATGGTGGCACACACCTGTAGTCCCAGCTACTCGCGAGGCTGAGATGAGAAGTTGAGGCTGCAATGACACATTGTGCCACTGTACTCCAGCCTGAGTGACACAATGAGACCCTGTCTCTAAACAAAATCTCTCCCAGAGAGTTAGTGCTTCATGGATATAGAGTTTTAATTTGGGGTTTTGAAAAAGTTTTGTAAATCCATATGGTAGTGCTTGTATAGCACTGTGAATGTAGTTAATGCTACTGAATTTTATACTTAAAATGGTTAAGATAGCAAAGTTTAGGTAATACATAGTTTAATCACAGCATCACATGTTCCATATTTAGTACAATATTTTTGCATGCTTAGTAAAAGCCTAATAAATGTTAGCTATTGAGAAAGTGGGGGAAAAAAACCCAACCTCCCACAAAGTTAGACAGTATTGGTGGGCGTCTGCCTAGAGCTTTCCCTGCCTCCCTTTCCTCCTCTGTCACTGCCAGCCACCCCCAATAGGTTATACTAGCTTGAAGCTTCAAGGTCAAAGGAATGTTAATGAAGCATCCTCTTCCAGAGGCGTTCACTCTGAGAGGCCTGACCAAAGCCCTTTAAAAAGGGGGCGGGGGTCCCACACAACAGTTCTCATGCCATTGCCTCTGACCCCTTTCTTTTCCAGAGCTAAAACCTGCTTTGCCATAATAACCCAGGAACCATTTCATAATGGTTAAGTTTGTTAAGTTTCCATTGTGAATACCCAACAGAGTTTGTGACCAAGGGTCTCAAAGCCCCTTTAGCATTCTCTGGAACCTAGGTCCCCAGGCCTCCCCACCCACCCTCCCTATGAAAGCAGGACTGTGTTGGTGTCCAGACACACCTACCTCTACCTCCGGCCAGCTTCCCCACAGGACAGTGGGAGGGGTGATTCTGACACTGGGAGCTCAGGCAAGTTCAGTTCTTCTGCCCAAGGCATCTTGTCTACAAGAAGGATATGCTGCCACCAGGTGGCAGTGCTACCACCAAGATAGCATGCAGGGATCATATAAAGGATAGCAAGTGTATCCTTCAGCACCTGAGATTCCACTGACTTCTTAGGCCTGTGATCAACTGTGTCATGAGCAAAGGAGTTTAAAAGTGCTCATGAGAATACTATGTCGCCCACTACTGCCAATCGCAACAGTCATCACAAAGACAATATTATCAGTAACATTCACTGAACATTGCTATAGTCTTTATAAGGCTTATCTCATTTTACCCCCCAAACAATCCTATAAGGGCAGGTGCTATTTTTTCCAGATGAGAAAACTGAGGTTTAAAAGGTTAATGATGTGCCAGTGTCACATGGCTAGGGAGCTGGGATGCTAAACCTCTCTTATCCTCTCATCACACCTTCCCTTCCTTCCAAGGGCTCCTCGGGGTCAGCTCAGGGCTGGCCTACAGTCTCTACATTTTGTTTTGTTCATATATTTTAAGGTCTATCCTCTGCCTGCTTGCAAAAGTATCTGACGCCACTTACCACACAAATAAGTCATGTAATGTGTAAACAGAACAGAGCGTGTCAACAGTGACAGCTAACTTAGTTGAAGGAGTATGTACTTCACAACCAGACTGACATGGATTTGAATCCTGACTGTCTGCTAAGGCTGGTGACCCCAGACAAATCTCAACCTCCATAAGCCTCAAGGTTTACATTTGCAAAAAGGGGGTTATTGGCTGGGCATGGTGGCTCATGCCTGTAATCTCAGCACTTCAAGAGGCCGAGGCCCAGCAGTTCAAGACCAGCCTGCACAACATAGCAAGCTCATCTCCACAAAAAAAATCAGAAAATTAGCCAGGTGTGGTGGCACATTCCTGTAGTCCCAGCTACTTGGGAGGCTGAAGTGGAAGGATTGCCTGAGCCCGGGAGGTTGAAGCTGTGATGAGCCATGATTGTGCCACTGTGCTCTGGTCCAAGTGACAGAGCAAGACTGTCTCTAAAAAAGGGGGGGGGGTGTAATTTTTGCCTCACAGGGTTGTTATAAGGATTAAATGAGAAAATATGTGGTACCATAAGGGCACCTCATAATTCTTAATTTTTCTTTCCTTTTTTGAGGAAGCAGAAGCACTATGTATTCCAGAAACCTGGTTGTTATAGTCCTGAATTGGGCTCCAAGTGGCCTGAAACTAAGACAAAAAGGGAACACAGAACCATTATGGAAATGACCCTTCTTGCTTTGGTCCTCTACAATAAAAGCAGCTATCATTGAACATGTGTTATGCCAGGCTCCATGCTAAACATCTGACGTGCATACTTACAGCACTTTAGTTCCTACCATGACCCTGCTGGGCTCTATTACATCTGTTCTATGGAGTAAGAACTGAGGCTTGAAGAGGTTAAATAAAAACTGGGAGCTAATAAAGCATAGGGCAGGAACTGAAACTCACCTGTCTTGTTCTCAAACCTATGCCCTTAAACTTTTGTTACCACAACTCACACTTAACCCAGTGGCTTGGTGTCCTCAGTCATCCAGAAGACCCATAACCTTCTCAACCTGAACAACCAGGGTTGCCTGCTGCTATTCCTAGAGACCTGGGTCAACAGGGAAATGCTTGGTTCTTCACACAGCACTCACCTGGACCAGGTAGTCCCTAGGCAAAAGAGGGAGTCGGACATGTTCCATCAGCTTTGCCATGTGATCTAAACGGGTTTCTTTCTCATAATTGATCCATGAAATCACAGCTTCAAATACCTATAAAGAGAAGCAACACAGGTAGCTTCAGCAAAGAGACAAAAACTTTCAAACAACCATCAATCTGCAAAGGGAGGGGGGAGTTACAAGTCATCCACAAAAGTGTTTAATTAAGAGTCAATATTTAAAATAAAACAGAAACAGAAGGGTTTTGGGTCTCAGAGAGTGATCACATGTGCACACACACATACACATTATGATAAACCAGCTGTCCTAAACATAGAAGCATCATGGTTCATACTAAAATAAAAATCAGTTCTAACAGGTATTTAAGGGTGGAAATAGAGAGTAATAACTGTGAACCAAATTTATAAAGACTGCTCAAGAGGATCAGACCCTGGGGGTAAAGGCATCCCCCAACCCCCACCAACCAGGTCTCCTTTTCCTCACTCATATCTCATGTACAGTTAATACAGAATAAAAACAATAAGTATGCCCTCTGCCTAGACCTGGCTGAATGGTGAGTGTACACTGAATGACAAAGAATGGCAAAATCTCCTTGGGTTTAACTCCTCCTTGAGGAGAGATTTCATTTCTATGTGGATCAAAACTGAAGTGCTTGGAAGCAGAAAGGAAGATCTATGTAGATGTTCGCCCTCATCAAGGGTAAGTCCAAATT
This sequence comes from Carlito syrichta, assembly GCF_000164805.1. Classification (NCBI taxonomy): domain Eukaryota; kingdom Metazoa; phylum Chordata; class Mammalia; order Primates; family Tarsiidae; genus Carlito; species Carlito syrichta. The sequence continues at coordinate 3,184 of NW_007250989.1, read as the reverse complement.
CAAACTGTGAGCCGCCACGTATACACAAACAGATAAAAGTCAATGTTGGTGAAGCCGTGGGGAAACCAGCAATGTTAAAACTTCATTAATACTGCTTTTTTTTTTTTTTTTTTTTTTTTGGAGTTG
>NW_007250989.1:0-2878 GCF_000164805.1 Carlito syrichta | reverse complement strand
TCACCTCAGCCTCCCAAAGGCGCGGGATTACAGGCTGAGCCACCGAGCCCGGCCAATACTGCTTTTTAAGAGGAAAGGAAAGAATTTGGCAAAATCAATCAAAAATTTAACCATATATACTCTTTAACCTAAAAATTCATTTCTAGAGTTCTAGCCTACAAAAATGCTCACATTAAGTACACAAGAATATGTGTTCCAAGATGTTTGCTGCAGCATTGTTGTAACCAAATAAAAAGTAAACCCTACAGCCCACTAATGGGGAAATTATTAAAAGAATTTCCATAATATTAGATATAGTCATCCCTCGGAATCAGTGGGGGATTGACTCTAGAATCACCCAGAGATAGCACAATCAGCCAATGCTCAAGTCTCTTATATAAAATAACATGGCAGTTGCATATAACCTATGCACATCTTCCCATATACTTTAGATCATCTCTAGATTAGTTAAGACACCTAACACAATGCCTACGCATCACTTCATTTGCATAGATTCAGCGTAGTAGTTGATGTGTGGTACATTCAAATTTTACTCTGAGGAAATTTATGGAAACTTTTTTCAGGGTATTTTCAATCACTGGTTGGTTGAATCTATTGATATAGAACCCACAGATACAGAGGACAAACTATAATTTCAGTTGTTAAAAAGAATAAAATAAAACACCTTCTTGTATCTGAAAGTAAGAAAGTGCTCACAGGTTAAAGAGGACATGTCAAGGACACAGTGCCCTGGATGGGGCTTTCATTGCCAATATTTGGGGCAATTTAACCATCAAAGAAAATAATAAAGAAATCAAGAGGGTAGGAGGGTCAGAGAACAACTGAGAAAGGGTCAAAGGAAACTTTTTATGGTTTAGGATGGGCTTTACATGGGCATAAACGTTTGTCAAAACTAATCAAACGGTACACTTAATATCCACACATTTCACTGTATGTAAATCATACCTCAATACAAAATATTCTTAATTTAAAAATTATAATAGATCATAACACAAATCCATGAGTCCATAAAGATAATTTTTAAAGTGTGAGTTGAGACATTGTCTTTAATGTCAGCTAATAAATGTAGAAGGATTGACAGAATTAGAAAAACACTGAGTTTTTTTATTTGTTTTTTCTTTGTTTGTTTGCTTGTTTTCAATCAGGGTCCCACTCTGTCACCCAGACAGAGTGTGGTGGCACAATCATGGCTCACCACAGCCTCAACTTCCTGGGCTCAGGAGAGTCCCCTGGCCTCAGCCTCCAAATGTACACCACCATGCCCAGCTAATTTTTTAAATTTTTATAGAGATGAGGTCTCACTGTACTGCCCAGCTGGTCTCAAATTCCTGAGTTCAAGCAGTTCTCTTGCCCTAGCCACCCAAAGTGCTGGGATTATTGGTGTGAGCCAACATACCCAGATGAAAAACACAGTTTTGCAACCACCAATGTAATAACTGAATCAGCAAAGATTACCAATGGATACTAAAATCAAAAGTTGTTGGGTAACAAAATATTCACTGTTCTCAAAGTATCACTCGACAGATAACATATTACTTATATGGGGAGAGAGATCCTCAAATAGAAAGGTCTGACAGAGATGCCACCTTAAACAAGAGATCAAACTTAATATCACCAGTAATAAGACAAGCACCACTAATACTAGGGACAAATCTATATTCCTGATGGTGATTGAATGAGAAGGACACGACATCTCCTATGTAGTAAACTTCCTGAAATGTTTAACCTGAGGGTTCCAGTGAGATGAAGACGGCACAGGTGGACTTGTGAGATTCTCCGAATGTGAGTTCCCAAAAAGACTCTTACTTTTCTTCCCCCACCCTCCAGCCCACCACCAGCCACGCTGGTCTGAGGTCTGGGGACCTTAGGTCCCACGTAGGGCCGTATATTGCGACCCCTGCTGCGGCTGTTCCACCGTACGCGACTCTCACCTGCATGGGAGTCTCGGGTCTCAGATCCCTCCCTGGCTACATCGTCTCCCACCCAGCACCCAGCACCAAGCCACTGGTCACTCAGGGAGGCTCTGGGCACCCGCCCCTCAGAGATACCGGTCCCATTCCTGGCTGAAGTACCCTGTGGGGAGCCCAGGGCCACTATCACTGCTCACCGCCTGCCCTTCGGAGCTTTGGAGCTCTGGAGCCCTGGGCCCACCCTGGGTAAGGCACTCAGCGCATGACCCCAAGCTTGGGGACCCAGACAGGCGGAGAGAAACAGATCTGTGAAAGTGAACCTCCCTCCACCATTCTCCAGGTAGAGATCTCCATTGCCCCACCCACCTATCAACAACCCCCACCTCGGTTCCTAAGGGACCAAGCCTACATACTGCTGCACGGACAAATTGTAAAGCAGAGGGAAATAGGTTCCAGTGTGCTCATACACTGGATGCTAGAATCAGCATATACATTATGAACCACAGCTTCCCCTTCAATTAAACCTCAAAACTGCAAAAAGTACAGTCCGCAGGCCACACTCTAACCTCAAAAGTGAACAAAGCCAGAAGACCCTCATAAGGAAGAACAGGATATTGCAGAAGTGAAACAAAAGCAACCCCATCTTGCCTCAAAAACAGAATTAAAGAAGGGGAGGGAAAGGGAGAGAGAGAAAAATTTACACAAATGAAAAAAAACCAAAAGAAGAGTATGGGTTTTTCCCAACCCCTGGAAGGGCAGACACTGAGAAAACTGACTACGGAATGCAAACAATGAAGAGCTCCGAGAATGAAGGGTTTCAAACTACAAACCTAGATATCAAGACATTAATGGAGAGATTAAAAGAATTGAGGAGACACAAGAAGGAGCTGATATCTGAGATAACAGTAATAAAGAATACTGTGAATGAAATAAATAACAAACTGATAAGCATGGAAAGCAGAATTACA
>NW_007250988.1:312413-312947 GCF_000164805.1 Carlito syrichta | reverse complement strand
CCCGGGCAGCCGGCCCCCTGCGGCGGCGTCAGGGAGACCCCGACTCTCCTCGGTGATGGGGGGCGTGGCCCGACACCAAGGGAGCAGCCGAGTGGGGAGCCTGAGCCCTCGGGACCGATTCTGGGCAGAGGGGGCGGCCGCTGTGGGGGCTTCGGGATAGATGTTGCCCCCGGGAGGTGGTTCTTCGCTAGCCTCTTCCCCCGCCGGTAAGCCGGCCCTGGGACCCAGCAGGCGGGCTTTCACCGGAGGGACGTTCGGACGCCGCGGGGCCCGCGGAGCCCCGACGGGAATGCGGGAGTGAGGCTCCCGAGGGCTCCCTGGAGCTCTTCTCGCGGCGGGGAGGGAGGATGAGGCGGCCGAGCCCCGCTCGGGAGACTGCCGGAGGGCTCGTGGCTGTTGCGGGAAGAGGTCCACTGAGTCGCAGCTGACTCTGCGTTTAACGTTCAAATGTTTGACTAAACGTGCCAAAGACTTCGCCGGACGCCGTCGAAGCCGCCACGCCGCGCCACGCCACGCCGCATCATCCGAGGCAAG
>NW_007250988.1:307844-312063 GCF_000164805.1 Carlito syrichta | reverse complement strand
GGCCCCGAGGCGGAATCGCCCGCTGGCCCGCGGCGGGGCGCGTGAGGCCCAGGTGCCGGCGTCGAGGCCGTCGGGTGGAGACCAGCCCCCGCCGCTCGCCTCCGGAAGAGGCCCCCCACGGCACCCCCGTTGCAGTCGTGCAGCTTGCGAGAAGACAGCTCTGACGTGACCGAGCCAGAGGCGGGCTTGGCAGGGGGCTCGGGTTTCGCCAGCCAGGACCTCAGGCTTCTCTGGACGCGACCTCTGCTCCTCAGCACAGGGGCATCGAGGCCTGGGCCGACGAAGCCCTCGGCGCCGCTCCTCCCAGCCTTGCCGCGCCTCCTCCTCCGCTCAGGCCCCGTCTTGGCTCGGCTCCGCCTCCCGGTGGGTCGTTTCCTTTCCCGTTGTCGTCCTGGCAGCTCCGGGCTCCTGTCACCCTCACGAGCGAAATGCCCGAGGAGGAGGAAAGATTTCCCCCCGGCGGAGGCGCCCAATTCCACGGTTGGCTCCGACAGGGCGGACTTCGGCCGGGTGCCCCTCCCGGAGCCCGTCACTGTGCCCACAGGGGGAACAGGGGGAGCAGCTCACTGGCTCAGCTGAGTGTCAGGCCGAGGGGAAGGGGAGGAAGACGCAGCTGGAGGGGTGGCTCTCTGACAGGGTCACGGTGCTGCTCCCACGGGAGGGGTGGGGGAGGAGACGCCAGTGACCCTGCCTGGGACCCTTCCTGCTGCGGTGCCCTGTGGCTGCAGGAAGTCGAGGCCGGGGGGAGGAGGGGAGGAAGCTGAGCAAAGTGTTCCACAGTCTGGAGAAGCGTTGGGGTTACAATTGTTTATTCCTTCCACTGGTGGCAGAAAGTAGGTGGGAGGGTACGTATGCGGATGCAAGCAGTCATATAACATGGACTGAAGGAGACGGTCCCCGGCAGAGCCAGCCGGATGCATTGAGGAGACCCCCACTGTGCAGCGGACAGACTCTCTGAGAGACCTGGGCCAGGTCTGGGGATTGTACTCTCGGAGGACTGTCCAATCATCTGACTATGTCCCAGAGAGGAAGAGCTGGTGGAGAAGGTTCTGAGTGTGGGCATGGCAGGAGGGTAACATTTCCTCCAAGGGAAGGGAAGGAAAGTATTCACAGACCTAAAGCCACGGAATTGGGAGTCAACTGACAATAAATAATGCAATTAATAGTAAATAATATTTATTATGCTTACTTTTTATTATCCGACTCCCCTTTGGTGCAGCCATTCATAAATTGGTGGCCTAAATAAACAGCAATTTATTATTTCTGATGCCTGTGTGGGTGGCTGGGCTCAGCGGGGCAGTTCTTCTGTTCCGCATGATGTTGGCTGGGGGCACTCAGATGGTTGCATCCAGCTTGGCTGGAGCTGGACTATCAAGGTGGCACTGCTCGTGTGTCTGATGCCCCAGCTGCAGTGGCTGCAACAGCCAAGGCTACGTGGGCCTCTCTCTGGGCAGATTTTGGACTTCTCATAGAGTAGGCCTGGGCACTAATGGACTCAAATCGGAAGGCACCAGCTCTCTTAAGGGCTAGGCCCAGGACTGGCACAGCTTCACTTCTGGTACATTCTGTTGATCAGAGCAGGTCACAAGACCATCCCAGACTCAAGGGGAGGAGAATTAGACTCCACCTCTTGAGCACCATGAACATGCAAGAGGAATTCTCAGGGACAGGAGCTGGTGGTGGCTTGGGGTCAGGTGGGACTATCAGGAACTGAAAAAAATGATATTTCAACTTAAAAATGCAACTGATGAATTTGGGGAAGAATGGCCACTGCTGAGAAATAACTCGATATCCTGGGAGCTCCAGTAGATGACATCTCCCCACAGGGCAGAATCAGAAAAAAGATTTGGAGGACCAACTCTGATGATCTACCATTCAAAGGAGAGAAGAAGAAGAAAGGAAACAAGATTTAAAGGGAAAACAATAATTGAACAATTAATCAAAGTATATCGTAAGCTGGGCATGGTGTCTTGAGTCTGTAATCCCAGCACTTTGGGAGGCCAAGGCAGGAGGATTCCTTGAGGTCAGGAGTTCAAGACCCACTGGGCACAATAGCAAGACTATTTCTTTAAAAAAAGAACACTTCCTTTCTTTTTTGAGATAGGGTCTCGCTATGTTGCACAGACTCAAGCGTAGTGGCTATTCACAGGCAAGATCATCATGCACCGCAGCCCTAAAACTCCTGGGCTCAAGCAATCCTCCTGCCTCCACCTCCCTAGTAGCTGGGACTACAGGCACACCCCACTGCACCTGGCTCCTAATTAGAAAATATTTTCTAAGCTGAAGAAAGCCTTGATGAAAGGGGCAGCTAGAGTTTCAGGAAGGATTAATTAAAAAGACATACACTTAGACCCTGGTGTAATTCCCAAATTATAAACATCCAGACAAAAATTAGGGTTACTTACAAAGGAAAGAAAAATCAGGTTGGTATTGACTCTCTCATTGGTCACCCTGGAAGTTGGGAGATCAGTGGAACAGTAATTTCGGGGACAAGGACAGGGACCCAACAATATTATATCCGTACAACATATCATTCTCACATGAAGGCAATGGCAATGTTTTTTAAAGCATGCAAAATCTTATGTTCCATTTGAAGAAAATGCTAGAGAAGCCCTACAGCCAAATACAGATGAATTTGGGCGTGGTAAGGGAAACTGAATAATGACCTGGAAATCGGATATGGGTTGATGCCAGACACTGGGAGTGGGAAACAATGAAGGATGGCAAGGAAGTCAGTGGCATTCCTGGCCAGGCTCGGTGCTTCAGCCTGTCATCCCAGCACTTTGGGAGGCCAGGGTGAGTGGATTGCCTGGGCCCGAGAGTTCGAGACCAGCCTGAGCAACCTGGGGAGACCTCATCTCCACAATCCATCAAAAAAATTAGCCAGGTGTGGTAGTGCACGCCTGTAGTTCTGGCTACTTGGAAAGCTGAGGCAGAAGGATCGCCAGAGCCCAGCAGGTGGAGGCGGTGGTGGCCGCGAGCGTGCCACTGCACTCCAGCCTGGGTGACGGAGCGAGATTCCAATTCAAAAAAGAAAAGGAAATGGTATGAGGGCTCAACTTGGAAGGCAAGAAGAACATCTTGATGGAGGGCAGGTATTTGAAACTGGTATGTCGGGGTATGTGGTGGTTAAAAAAATCCTTTGATGATCTTCCCTTCAAGTGGTGGGCCTTCCTAGGAGTGTGGAAGGGATCTGGTGATCCATCTCTGACCCATGGGGTCTGAGAGTGATGCGGTATCACTGAGGTTCAAGCATAAAGAAGAAACCGGGACTTGCTCTCCTGCTCTCTCTTCACTTGATCTGAGGGAAGCCGTGTTGTGAGAAGCCCTGTGGGGGTCCATGGACAAGGAACCAGACCCTTCTGCCAAGAGCCACATTAGTGAGCTTGGAAGAAAATCCTCCAAGTCAGGTGCAGTGGCTCATGACCTGTCATCCCAGCACTTTGGGAGGCCTCGGAGAGAGGATTGCCTGAGCCCAGGGGTTTGAGACCAGCCTGGGCAACATGGCGAGACCTCGTCTCTACAATAAATTTAAAAAAAAAATAGCCAGGTATGGTGGCAGTGCCTGTAGTTCCAGCTACTTGGCGGAAGGATCACCTGAGCTCAGCGAGTTGAGGCTGCAGTGGCTGTGAGCGTGCTACTGTACTCCAGCCTGGGTGACAGAGTGAGATTCCTACTCAAAAAGAAATCCTCCAGCCTCAGACTGCAGCCTTGGCTGACACCTGGTTACAGCCTCATGAAAGACCCTGAGCCAGGACCATTCAGTTAAGCTTCGTTTGGACTCCTGACCCAAAGAAACTGAGGTAACAAATGTCTGCTATTTTAAGCTGCTGAATTTTGAGATAATTTGCTGTACTGCAATAGATAAGTGATACAATCTGTAACAACAACAACAACAAAAAACAGCTGTCTATGATTTTTAGGGATGGAAGGGTAACCATTAATGGAAACAAAAAGTATCATGAAATTTCTAAATTTTTTTTTTTTTTGAGTGGGAGTCTTACTCCATAGCCCAGGCTAGAGTGCGGTGGCATGCTTATGGCCACCCCAGTGTCGACCTGCTGGGGTCAGGTCCTTTCACCTCAGCCTTCCAAGTAGCGGGAACTACAGCCGTGCACTACCATGCCCAGCTAATTTTTTTTTTTGAGTTGGAGTCTCACTCTGTTGCCCAGACTGGAGTGCAGTGGCCACTCCCAGCAACTGCAGCCTCGACCTGCTG
>NW_007250988.1:302850-307681 GCF_000164805.1 Carlito syrichta | reverse complement strand
CGCCTCAGCCTTCCAAGTAGCTGGAGTTACAGGCATGCGTTACCACGCCCGACTGATTTTTTGATTTACTGTAGAGATGAGGTCTCGCTGCCCAGGCGGGTCTCGAACCCGCGGGCTCAGGCAATCCACTCACCTCAACCTCCCAAAGGCGCGGGATTACAGGCTGAGCCACCAAGCCCGGCTTCAGCTAATTTTTAAAAACTTTATTGTAGAGATGAGGTCTCGCCAAGTTGCCCAGGCTGTTCTTGAACCCGTGGGCTCAGGCAATCCCCTCACCTTGACCTCCCAAAATGCTGAGATTACAGGCTTGAGCCACTGCGCCCGGCCAAAATTTCTAAATTAATAAGAGCAAAGAATGATGAGAAACCTGAGTCCGTCAGCAAAAGAAGGTAGATGGGAAAGAGAAAATGACAATAATGTAGTAAGCATAAACTAGACAAATGTAATAAAATTAGTAAACATGCACTAAGATTGAAGAAGTTAAACCTAATATATATCACCTATCATAATAAATTCTGAATTTTCCTATCAATTTGGAAAAAAAGAAAATTCGGGTAGATACTGTTTACAAAAGACACATCTAAAATATAAAATAAAAGACTGAAAATTAATTGTTAAGCAAGGAGATATCAGAAAAATGCAGACAAAAAGAAAGCCTGGTGGCAGGTGAACATTAGTCAATGTGGAATCCAGGAGCGAAGCACTGAGCAGGACAGAGGGAGACTGTGAGACATGGAAGTCCAATCCACAGAGAAACTAAACCCTCCATAAACATGTATGGACCAAATCAGGTGGTCGTCAAACACATAAAGCAAAACTCCTAGAAATACACAGAGAACATGATAAAAGTATAATTATAATAAGAAGTTTTAATACAAAGGATCTTATCTGAGTTTCCATTATTCAAGTCCCTGCAGTTAGGAGGCTGGTTTGGGAAACAAAAGTATTCCTAGAACAATAACAATAACAATAATGATAACAAAGAATAACAAACATTGAGCACTTACAGTGTGCCAGCCAAGCTTCCAAGTACTTTCCGGGTATTAACCCTTCTGGTCCTCACCACAAGTTATGTGTCATGACTTATTACTATCTGTTTTTCAAGAGGACTATAATAATTTCTCCCATCTGCCAGGCACGGTGGCTCATACCGGTAATGCCAACACTTTGGGAGGCGGAAGTGAGAGGATTGCCTGAGTCCAGGGGTTCGAGACTGGCCTGGGCAACTGGGCAAGACCTCGTCTTGACAATAAAAAAAAAAAGTAGCTGAGTGTGGTGGCGCATACCTGTGGTTCCAGCTACTTGGAAGGCTGAGGCAGAAGGATCACCTGAGCTCAGTAGGTTGAGACAGCTGTGGCCATAAGTGTGCCACTGCACTGCAGCCTGGGTGTCAGAGTAAGACTCTGACTCAAAAGGAAAAAAAATTTATTTCATCCTTGTCCACAAACCTTTGCAATGTGACTTTATCATTTTCTCTTCTAAGAATCTTTTTTTCATCCATTGACTCTAGTCTGGCTGTGCAACTTCCTTTGAAGTGGTAGAAATTACTTTTTGTGACTTCTGAGTTAGGTCTCAAGGGACCCTGCAGCTTCTACTCTTGCTTTCTTGAAACACTTTTACCGTCACGTGAAGAAGCCTGGAATAGTCTGCTGAAGACCTGTGGACAGCACCAATCACTAGACCTGTGGGCGAGCCATCTTAGAATATCCAGCATCAGTCGAGTTGCCAGATAGCTGTAGTTCCACGAGAAGCTCCAGGCAAGAGCAGCAGCAGAACTAACCAGATGAGCCAGACCAAACTGCTGATGCACAGAAGAATGATAACATAAAAAGTTTGTTGTTCCAAATTTATGGATTGATTTCTTGTATAGACATAGATAACAAACATCCCCATCTTGAATGTCAGAAAACAGAGGCATAGAAGTTTGAGTAATTCGCCCCAATTTTCACAGCTATGATTATGATTCAGTTAAGCCATGATTTAAATCCAGGTACCAATGTATTGAGCCTTTATATAATTGTTCCACACTTAAAAATTCCTCCCAGTTCGCTGTTAGCATCTATCCTGGACAACTGCATCAGCATTTTTGATGACTAGCATTTCAGTGATCATAGAAATAGCCCATTATGCAATATAATCCAAGTTAACTGCAAAGTGAAACTAACAATTTTGAAAAAATATGTAGGATTTTATGAAGTTTTACAAAGTGATATTAGGCTAGGCATGGTGGTGCATGTCTATAATCCTAGCACTTTGGGAGGCTGAGGTGAGAGGATCGCCTGAGCCCACGGGCAACTTGGTGAGACCTCATCTCTACAATCAACAACAATAATAAAAAAAATTAGCCAGTTGTGGTGGCATGTGCCTGTAGTTCCAGTTAATTGGAAGGCGGAGGCAGAAGGATCACTTGAGCCCAGCAGGTTGAGGTTGCAGTGGCCATGAGCATGCCACTGTACTCCAGGCTGGGTGACAGAGTGAGACTTCTAGAATCAACCAAGCAAGATCAGTAAACAATGGGAAATTTTTTTAACCCAGAAATAAAAAGGGGTTATTTCAAAAGAAGATGGGTTAATTATTATGACAGAAGCTGGTAATTGCTACCCAATATCATTCTCTTTTCACAGAGAGGAATCCAATTTTTCTCGGTGGTTATATGCTCACCTTCCAGACTCCTTTGCAGCTAGCAGCAGCCACAGGATGATGGTTTGGCCAATGAAATATATTAAAAAGCCTATTGTGGGGCTTCTGTGAAAGTTATTGTTTTCCTGATAAATAAAGGACAAACTAAGCTGGCTCGAACATTTTTGCCCTGAGTCGTGCCCCCTTTGCACTGGAACGTGAGTGGAATGCCTGTAGGCATGGCAGTCATCTTGAGAATGCAGGGAGGACACCTCAGGAGGGCAGAACCGGAAGCCAGAGGAGTCCAGTCTTGATGCTGTGAGCCATGGCACCAGCTGTCTGTTTGCCCTTGGACTTTTTGTCATATAAGAAAAATAAGCTCCCCGCTTGCTAAATTGGGTTTCTGTCAAATGCAGTCCTGACTGATACAAATAGAAAAGAATTAGAGAAGCCCTTAGGACTATAGCTGAAGCCATCGATTACCTTTTGCAAAACACAATGGTATTGTGAAAGTAGGCCGTGAAGTGAAGGGTGTCTTGTCATGCGATCACATAATTTTACTAGAAAAATTATACTTCCAAAAGTCAACTTCAGATTTATTTTTGTTTGCTTGGTTGTTTTTGTTTGTTTGTTTGTCTTGTTGAGTAGGAGTCTCGCTCTATTGCCCAGACTGGAGTGCAGTGGCACGCTCATGGCCACCGCAGCCTTGACCTGCTAGGCTCAGGTGTTCCTTCGGCATCAGCCTTCCGAGTAGCTGGAACTACAGACATGCGCCACCATGCTGGCTAATTTTTGGATTTATTATAGAGATGAAGTTTTGCCATGTTGCCCAGGCTGTTCTCGAACCCATGGTCTCCGACAGTCCTCTCATCTCTGCCTCCCAAAATGCTGGGATTATAGCCGTGAGCCATTGTGCCTGGCTAGATTTATTGTTTTTAAGCACACTTTTTTTTTCCACCCCTCCCTTTAAGCAAACTTTTTATTCAAGCATAACATACATATGGAAAGTGCCCTGGATTTATATATACACATATATAAATAATATTTTAAAATAATATATTTATGGCCGGGCTCGGTGGCTCAGCCTGTAATCCTGTGCTTTGGGAGGCCGAGGTGAGTGGATTGCCTGAGCCCGTGAGTTCGAGACCCGCCTGGGCAGCGAGACCTCATCTCTACAATAAATCAAAAAATCAGCCGGGCATGGTAGCGCATGCCTGTAATTCCGGCTACTCAGAAGGCTGAGGCAGAAGGATCGCTGGAGCCCAGCAGGTTGAGGCTGCGGTGGCCAGGAGCGGCCACTACACTCCAGTCTGGGCGACCGAGTGAGACTCCAACTCAAAAATATATATATATATATTTATAAATTATTGCATCTTTGTAATTGTAATCTAAATTTTGGTAAATATGGGATAAAATAAATGTTTTAAAAAATCATATTGGGTTTCATTTCTCAGCATAATATTATGCATGAAATGTTGCTCTCCCTCAGTGGTTTCACTTCAAAGTATTTTTCTTTTTCCTCTAGTACGATTGTCTTTGGATAATGAAGATGTCTTGTATCTCCTTGAGAAAGTGGTAGCTTTTAGTAGACAAATATGTAGAAGATTTGAATAATACAGTCAGAATCTTAGCTTAACTGTTATAGGTTTTACTCCATAAACAGATACTATCTATTCTTCTATCCTCTGGACATTCTCAGACATCAAGCAAAACCTTAGGCAAGTCAGCAAAACCCAGATTTTACATGTCGCATTCCCTGATCATATCCTAGTGAAAATGGAAAGAAACAATTTAAAAACAAAGCCCCCGTCCCACAAAATCACTGACAAAAACAAGCCTGTGACACATACTTGGCAATTAGACCACCTCTTGACATGTGAATCAAAAAAGGAATTAAGAAAATCCACACCCAAACTCAGGAGACACAGTTAAAGCTGCAGTCAGAGAAAAATTTGCTGCAAATACATTCTTCTATTATTAAAAGAGCCTTACGAAGTAATTGAGGAAATCAGAAAAGCACAATACAGAGGCACACATACCTAGCAGAAGGAAATTAATGAAGCTAAAATCTACAGACGCGGGAGAGGGATCTAAAAATGGCTCAAGGTCAGCGAAGCCCACCTCGGTTCTCTTCGAGGAGCAGGGTCTCCTCGGCGGGGAGGACGCTCGGCCCCGGGGCCCTCGCGGCCCGGCAGGCCGGCCCGGCGGACCG
>NW_007250988.1:298793-302698 GCF_000164805.1 Carlito syrichta | reverse complement strand
CCGAGGTGCTCCCGGACTGTAGCCTCGCCCCCGCGGGACGATCTGCGGCCTCCCGCGGCGTCTGGGCGCTTGGTGGCTGTGGGTGGCTCTTGCGGTTCGTTGGCTTTTGCAACTCCTGCTTTTTTAACGGCAAACTGGGGAACGGCCGAGGACGCGGGGCAAGTCATCATCTTTAATACAGAGAAGCAAGGAGAAAGCATCAGTTAACTGGATAGACTCCCCTCAAGCCTTAATTTTTTTTTAGAAATGAAGAAAACAGAAAGCAAAAAAAAATCATTAGCAGTGAGAAAGTACAGACTCCACGGTATGCATCTTTATGGCAACAAATTGAGTAACCTAGAGGAAAATAGATTATTTCTAGAAAAGTGTAGATTACCAAAGTCAACTCAATAATGGCTAGGAAAAATATCTAAGCTGACGGAGCACCAGAGAAGAGTTGGAACAGCAACCAAAGCTTTTTCCTGAGAAGCGTGTCCTATTTCTACATTGTTTCAGGGTACCGGCCCATCCAATAAGAGAAGAAGATGGAACAAGCAGGATAGAAGAAGTGAGAGACAAGTGCTATCCCAATTACTTTGAGATATAAGTTTGGGAAGAATTGATATTATAACAATGACTCAGAACTTCCTATCCAGAAATACAATATATATTGCAAATAATGCCTTCAATCTTCTTTAATGACATCTAAAAGCATAAATGCTGAGCCTTTCTTGTTTTCTAGATTTTGTGTACATTGTGCATGGATTTTTCTCCATTTCTTTTTTTTAATTATTATTTTTTGAGTTGGAGTCTCACCCTGTCACCCAGGCTGGAGTGCAGTAGCATGCTCACGGCCACTGCAACCTCGACCTGCTGGGATCAGGTGATCCTTCCGCCTCAGCCTTCCAAGGAGCTGGAATATGCCACCACACCCGGTTAATTTTTTTGGTTTATTGTAGAGATGAGGTCTTACCAAGTTGCCCAGGTTGGTCTCAAATCCGTGGGCTCAGGCAGTACTCTCACCTCGGCCTCCCAAAGTGCTGGGATTATAGGTGTGAGCCACCACGTCCGGCCTTTCTCCATTTCTATTCCTAGCCATTTATTGTGGGCATTGAGAAAAGTCACTGACTTTGATATATTTATCTCTGGTATCTAAGAATCTTGTCAAAATCATTTAAAAATTTTGATAGTTTTTTTTAGCATCGGAGGTAAAGATAATTCTCAATAGCTTTATAGTGACTTAGTTTATTTCCCCATATTGACAGGTATTTGGGTTATTTCATTTTGTGGCCTCACACAGAATGCTGCAGGAAATATCCTTGCACAGATATTTTTATATGCTCCTATTTTCAGTAGAGTCTGGAGAGTGGGATTGCTGGGTCAAGAAGACCTCTATCCTGTGGCGGGAACCCTCAGGTGCACCAGAGAGGAAAAGTATCTTTCTAGTAAAACTTCATTTCAGTTTCATAGACAACTCATCTTAATTTGGAGCTCCCGTTTTTCTGGGTTTAAGTTTGGGTCCTACAAAAGGCCCAGACATGGGGGTGTGGTGGGGGCTGTGTGGTTCTCAGTCATGGGTCCAGCCCGGCTTCAGCCACACCGCAGGCTCCTGGACCCTTCAGTCCAGCCAGCTCTCCTGGTTCTGTGTGATGCGGGGGAGGGAGTGGGGAGTTTGGGCTTGGGATGACCCGGGGGCCATCCTGCAGCCCCGCGGCTACCGCTCGGCCTCTCAGGGAGAGGAGCTGCCTGCCACCGGGAGACAGACGGAGACACTCCAGCACGCAATCCTTCCCTGCTCTCTTGGGGCCGATGCCCTGGTTCCTGTCACACCCCCCGATATTCCTCTTTCTCCATGCAGGCCATCGTTCTAGACCCCAGTCCGGGGAAAACTTTTTTGGGGGGAGGGGCGGTGGGTGCAGAAAGGGGAGCTTCTTTCTCCTCAAGTCTTTTCCTGCTCACCTAATGTTTCTCCAGAGTATCGTTGGTTTGCTTAATGGCTTGATTCTCCAAAGCTGGGAAAATGCTTGCAGTCGTCACCCTCTGGCTCCTTTGCTGAGATGGTGAGCAAAGAATGGATCCCACCGTGTGTCTCACTTGATGGGGGCCGGGGTTGGAGGGGTGGGCGTGGGTGATGCTGAAGCGGGGATGGCGGAGTCCCAGGTGAAGAAAAACAAAGCATGGTATTTTATAGAGATGGCGTCTCACTGTGTTGCCCAGACTGGCCTTGAACTCCTGTGTTCAAGCAATCCTCCCATCTCGGCCTCTCAGAGTGTTGGGATTACAAGCGTGATTACTCTGCCTGACCACAGATATTTTTCATTGCAATAAAAATCAGTTACTTTGCAAAAAATGTCGCAACTTTCCCTTCCACTAGCAATGACCTGAATAGGTGTCTGCTTCCCACACTCTCACTGGCACCAAATGCTAGTGCTCTTTTGAATTATTGTCATGGTCATGGGGCTGTTCTTTTTTTTTTTTTGAGTTGGAGTCTCACTCTGTCGCCCAGACTGGAGTTCAGTGGCTGCTCCTGGCCACCACAGCCTCAACCTGCTGGGCTCCAGCGATCCTTCCGCCTCAGCCTTCCAAGTAGCTGGAACTACAGGCGCGCGCTACCACGCCTGGCTAGTTTTTTGATTTATGGTAGAGATGAGGTCTCGTCAAGTTGCCCGGGTGGGTCTCAAACCCGCGGGCTCAGGCGATCCACTCGCCTTGGCCTCCCAAAGCGCTGGGATTACAGGCTGAGCCACCGAGCCCAGCCGTGGGGCTGTTCTTATTTGAATGTTCCTGACACTTTGGGAAGTTGAAGGTCTTTTCGCTTGCCCATAGGACATCTGTAGCTCCTCTTCTATGAATTGCCTGTCCTATCAGGGCCCAATTTTCTATGGGGTTGTCTGCCTTTTTGATATCAATGTGTAGGAGCCCTTTGTTTATCAGAGGTCAAGGAAGCCTGAGAAGTGAAGCCGACCTTGTGAATAGGAACGGGTCACAGGGCTGAGCTGTTGGGTTCTTCCTGAGGCCAGAGGCAGACCAGACTGCCTGACAGAAAGGGCCAGGGCTCAGGAACCCACTGATCACTTGCCCATGGTGCCCCCCTGATGTTCAGACGTATGGACAGGAGAGTGGGAATGCGCATAGTTGGGTCCCCAGAGTAAAAGCAATCAGGCGAATGTGCACAGGTATCCCCTAAAGCCAGTGAAATAAAAAAAGGGCCCGGCCTTGGGGGCTCAGCCTGTAATCCCAGCACTTTCGGAGGCCAAGGCGAGTGGACTGCCTGAGCCCGCAGGTACGAGACCAGCCCGGGCAACTTGGTGAGACCTGGTCTCTACAATAAATAAATAAATAAATAAAGAAAGCTGGCCGGGTGTGGCAGTGCGCACCTGTCGCTCTGGCTACGTGGAGGGCTGAGGCCGGAGGATCGCCAGGGCCCAGCAGGGGAGGCTGAGGTGGCCGCCGGCGAGCCGCGGCACTCCAGCCTGGGCCACGGAGTGAGACTCCAGCTCAAAAATAAATAAAAGTAAAAAGGAAGAGCAAACACAACGAAAGGGGTAAGAAAAACGCAGTGCAAAGCAAAACACAGGTGAAGCGGGACAGACAAGATAAAACAAAACGAAGCCAGCGAAGCTGGGTCTGAGGCCCCGCGGCAGGGCGGCGAGCCCGCTCACAGCCCTCCGGTGTCTCTTTCCCGGTGCCCGCAGCCACCCTGCGAGCGGGTGGCAGCGCTCGCGCGGCACGGACGCTCCAGGGAGGCCGAGCGACCGGCGGGCGGAGCGGGGGAGAGCCGGGATGGAACTCGAGACTGCTGATTCCGCTCCCGTCTTCGATCCCTGTCCCTCACTCGCCTCCCTTCGCTGCCTTTGGCTGTCCTCCGTTTTTGGACGCCCTCCTTCCTAAGCACGCTTGAATAAACGTCCGGACGGCAAAACGCA
>NW_007250988.1:281368-298216 GCF_000164805.1 Carlito syrichta | reverse complement strand
AGGGCTGTCGCCCCGTCAGCGGCCCCACCGGCGTCCCTGGCCTCACGACCGAGCGGAGGCCCTCCAGCTGACCCCCGGACCTGGGGGTTCTGCTCCCAGCCTCTTGCCCCCAGGGAAGGCCTGTGGTCTGCGCTGGGGGCGTCTGGAAACCCCTTCCCAGGGTTCAAGTCAGAGGCAGATGCCGCATCTCTTCAACAAGATGATGGA
The DNA here is from genome assembly GCF_000164805.1 of Carlito syrichta. NCBI lineage: Eukaryota > Metazoa > Chordata > Mammalia > Primates > Tarsiidae > Carlito > Carlito syrichta. Next base: position 298,009 of record NW_007250988.1, on the reverse strand, counting down.
AAATATTCAAGGAAAACAGTGGTTCTTCCTCTCTCTCCTTTTGGAGTCAGGGTCTCCCTCTGCCCGCCTGGCTGGAGTACTTGGCACAGCCACAGCCTTGACCTCCTGGGTCCAGGAGATCCGTCTGCCTCAGCCTGCCAAGTAGCTGAGACTACGGGCACGTGCCACCACGCACAGGCTAATTTTAAAATCTTTTTTGTAGAGGTGAGGTCTCTGTTGTCCAGGCTGGTCTCTGATTCCTGGACTCAAGTGACCCTCCCGCCACCACCTCCCAAAGTGCTGGAATTACAGGCGTGAGCCACTCTACCCGGCCAGAAAAAGTCAATGTTTTTTTTTTCTTCTTTTAAGAAACCTGTAATTTTTTTTAAGAAATGGTGAGAGGATCACTCGAACCCAGGAGTTCAAGATCAGCCTGGACAGCAGAGTGAGACTTCATCTCTTAACAAGAAAGAAAGAACATAAAAATGAACAGTGACTTGGATCCACTCATGCACCAAACACTGTCCTGGAGACCCAGGCTGGCGGGCGGCTGCGGTGATTCCAGCAGGCAGCAAGAGGAAGCCTAAAGAGCCGGCTGGGACAGCCAGACACAGCAAGGGGAAGGGGCCATCTCAAGCAGCTGCCGGCACTCTGCCTGTGAAAAGCCGCTCCAATTCAAAGGTATCACACATTTGCCTAGCTGTTCAACGTTTCTTCAAATAATAGACCCACGGCTAATTCACAGCCAGACTCCACGTCTTCATCTCTCCCAGGCCTCCCTCCGGGATGAGCAGATCTGGTCTATTTTGGGAGAAAGTCATCCTCCATTCTAAAAATAGGCCCTGGGCCTGGACGCAGGCAGGCACTATCAGTGGGAGCTTTATTTATTTATCTCAAGGGCCGAACTCTGGGGCCAGCTGCAGCTGAGCCCCAGGACATGCTCATCAATAGCCAGGCATGGGTGCTCTGCTCCTGGAGATGCCCTTTGGCCTCGGAAGGGAGTTAGCCTCTCACCTCCCCCTCTAGAGACGAGTCCTTTTCCTCTCGAGGTTGGGAGCCCTGGTGTCCCCGTGTCCTCCAGGACTCAGCAGGGGCAGGGGGCATGCTGATTCAGGCAGAATTAATACAATAACCTCCCGCAAAGGGGAACCCAGGCAGAAGAAGTGTCCTCTGGGTCCGGTAGCAGTGCGGCCGTTCCTGTTCCTGGGGCTGCAGGGCTGGGGGAGGAGGACCTACTGAATCTTAGGGAGCACCAGCTGGCAGGTGTGGTGACCCTGGGATGAGGAGTCTGGGGAATGGCCACCCCAGCTGCCCTCCGCTGCCAAGTGTCCTGCTGGGGCCTCCCGGATCCCGCCCAGCCAGAAGGCAGGGCAAAGCATTCATAGGGGGGAGTCTCTGGGGCGGGACATGGAGCAGCTGCAGGAGGATGGGGAGGGCGGCAAGAAAGAGGGGCCGTGGCCGGCCGCTCTCCCACTCTTGGACCCCCGCATCGCCAGCCTCCTCCGTCCTTCCTCGTGCTTGCCGCCATCTCTCCCTTGCTTTCTCGGGTCTCGTCGCCTCTCTGGCCGTCTCCTTCTCTGGGTTTCTCCTCCAGATACATCCTCCTCACCGCCCTGTGCTGCGGGAGAGGAGGGGTGATTCAGTTGCAGTGGGCTCAAAGCGCTCCCCACCATCATCTGCGGCCAAGAGGAGGGACGGCGGCTGGGCCTGGGGCTGGGCTTCCTTGGATTCTCGGCGCTTCCTTGTCTGGACTGCCCTGAGTGAAGCCAGTCAGGGCCACTTCCGTTCCGTTCCTTCAAGGGCTTCCCCATCCCATCCTGCCAGCCCCCTCCTGCTCGGGCCTGGAACTAGTGGAGAGGAGTTAGTCCACTGCTCTCCGCAGCCCTTCCGCCCGCCTCCAACCCCTACCGGGAGCGCCTCCTGTGCGCCCAGCCTTAGGAACGATGCGGGGGCCTGGACACTGAGCACGTTGTCCAGAGGGGGACAGGGCCCATGACCCCACCCAGTCGCTCCCTGGACACCACACTTGGGCTCTGGGTTGGACTCTGTCTCCAGGTCCTTATCTATCTATATCTATCTCCAGTAGCTGCAACAATGAAAGACTTTGTCTCTGCTCTTGACTGAACAGACGTGGAGCTGGTGTAGCACAGTGGATAAAGCCGTCGAAGCCTTCGTTTCCTCTTCTACTAAATGGGGGTGAGAAGCCGGGCTCAGTGGCTCGGCCTGTCACCCCGCGCCTTGGGGAGGCTGAGATGAGGGGATGGCCTGAGCCCGCGGGCTCGAGACCGCCTGGGCAGCGAGACCTCATCTCTCCAATCAATCAAAACACCAGCCGGCGTGGTAGCGCGCGCCTGTAACTCCGGCTACTGGGAAGGCGAGGCGGAAGGACCGCCGGAGCCCGGCAGGTCGAGGCTGCGGGGGCCGGGAGCGGCCGCTGCACTCCGGTCTGGCGACAGTGAGACTCCAACTCAAAAAATAAAAAAGTAAGTGGGGGCGAGAAATGCCAACTTCACCGGTGACGTGAGCTCACCGAGGGCAGCTGGAGCTACTGAGTGGCAGGGGCCCCTGCTGTGTCCCAGCCCTCACACTCACCCAAAACATCCCCCCAGCCGCAGGGCGGGAGCAGGCGCCTCAGCTGGAGCCGAGGTGGGCGAGCCTCCCGCTTCCGCTGGACTGGGCACGGACTCGAATAACCCCAGAGCGAGGATCCTTCCGTGGGCCACGTCCAAGTGTGAGGAAACCCCGGCGACACATCCCACCACGGCTCTCCTGTCTTGGGTGACACCTACCGCCAGCTAACGCAAAATGAATTCCCACGTTACCTTTGCTTATGTTGGAGTCCGCTGGGTGCATCGTGGCCGATCGCTGTTCCGACAGTTTCCCTCCCGCATTAGGAAAGGTGCCCCTGGGGGTTACCTGTGCCGGCTCCGAGCCGAAAATAAAGATCGCTGGCATCCGCTTTTCCGAGCTCTCGGGGTGTAATTGCGCAAAAGGCACCTGCAGGCGCGAGAAAGGCAGGGCAGACGGCGGCCTGGAGGGTGCGGCTCCCGAGGGCTTCCCAGTCTTTAAGGCATCAGCGCCCCCGTGCCGGGGCCTTCCTGACGCTCCTTGGGGTCTGCTGGGCCCCCTTCTTCGCGCCCTGGCGCTTCCCTTGGCGACTTGGCCTTCCCGCTGTGGCCCGCTTTCCCCCCGCGCACGCCTCCCGTCCCAGCCGCCATGGACACGCCTGGCTTCCTCCCGTCCGAGGCCCCCTGCTCTTCTTCCGGGTCCGCCCTTCACTCGCGGGCCAGGAGCGCCCCGGGAGGGGAGGGACTACCCGGGCTGGCCCGTGGGAGTCCAGAACCGCCAGCTGCCGGCCGCCGTGATTGGCTCGGGGCTGGGCCGGGAGCTGAGCCGAGCCAATCAGAAGGAAGCCCCGATTTGGCGGGAACTGCTCCGAGGCTGTTTCCGGGCGACGCAGCCTGCGGCTGAGGCGAGCTCTGACGCCCCCGGGGGGCCTTCGCAGGAAGAGTCCGGCCGCCCTGACGTCACTGCGTGAGTCCCGGCGGGCGCAGACCCACCTGCCGTTCTCGCCAGCCCGGCCACCCCGGCCACCCCGGCCACCCCGGCCGGGGCTCCGTGCAGCGCCCCCTGCTGGCTCAGCCTCGGAAGGGCCGAGTCGGGGCCCCGGAGCCGGCCGCCGGCCGCCGGCCGGGCTCGCCCTCGCGGGGCCCCGGGGCCGCCGACCGCAGCCCGGCAGGCGCTCCCAGAGGCAGGCGGGCGAGCTGGGCCCGCTCGGCGTTTTGGACGCCCCCCGCTCCCGCTTCCCACGCAGGCCGGGCGCACAGACGGATGCGAGGCCGCGGCGAGCTGGGCTCGCACTCCCGGTTGCTTCCAGGGCGCCCGGCAGCTCGCGGCTGTTCCCGGGCAGGACCGTCCCCTTCACCCTGGCTTTTGCTTGGCAGCGCTTGGGTCGCTGCACGCCCGCCCGGGTCTCCCTGGCCGCACTCCGGCCCCTTCTCCTCTGTTTTCGCCTCCCCGTCCCCTCCATTGCCTTCCGGCAGGCTCATCGGTGGTGCGCATCTTTCGGGCACCTGGTGGGCACGCCCCGAGCCAGGCTCCCCGGCACGAGCCAGGCTCCCCGGCACGAGCCAGGCTCCCCGCACGCCTCCTCCTGTGCTCGCGCCCCACCACAGCTGCTCCCCCGGGGCTCTGCTCCCCTCCTTGGCGGCAGCGATCCTGGCTCTGCGGCGAAGCCTTTCCCTGGGGTCCTCTGCGGGGTCCGCTGCTGCCTGGCCAGCTGCACCGTCAGTTCTCAGAAGACAGGGATGCTGCCTCTTTTGCCCCGAAGCATCTTCGCGCCCGGCTCAGAGAGGCACCCACGGGCCTTTGAGAAGCACGCGTGGCGTGACTGAGAGGGTGCCAGCGTGCCAGGCCTTGGCCCTGGTGCTGGCGGGCTCCACGCAGAGCCGGCGCCGGAGGCTGCTCGCAGGCGGCCCAGCCTCTCCCGGAGTGGCCTGGGAGGGACCACAGGCGGGCCTCCGGGAGCTGAGCTGCGAGGCAGGGCGTGTGCAGACCGGAGACGGAGCCCAGCGCTCGCGAGCCAGGCCCGCAGCCCGCCCGGCCTGGCGTTCCCGGGGTGGACTCCTGTGGTGGAAGCGCAGAGGTTGAAGAGAAATGCAGAAATGAGCGGGTGGGAAGCTGTCCAGCGCGGGACCATGCTCATCTCCGCCTTTGCCCTCCAGGCCCAACTTCCCAAGTAGAAATTCAGGCCCCGGGGCAGAGATGGGCTACGATTTCTCATCCGTGCGGGACTGGGCTGCCTGGCCAGTGACTAGCAGATGGTCATTGTCATCCGTGGGAGATGGCTTGCATCTCCGTCATGCCAAAGTTTCCTGTGTGCAAGCTCCAGTTTCAGGTCTGGGGTGGGCAGGGTCGCCCAGTGGACTGTTTGACACCTGCCCGGGGTGACTCCGTCCAACAGAGGAGTGACATTTCCATCCCATTTGTCCCTGTGCTATTTGGAACTATGAACACGGAGCTGGTTCTAGCTAGAGGAGAGGAATAGGGCATTCATCATGGGTTCAAGTCCCAGCTTTGCCACTTAGTAGTGAATGGCAGGGACCGGTCCCCTAATCTCTTACAAGCGCCCTTCCTGTGCCTGAGAAATGGCACAGTGAGTACCCCCAGGAGCAGCTGGAGGTTTAGGCAACTTCGGGAACAACGAAGAATGTCCCGTTCAGTCTGACTGCCCAGGCAGAGCCTGGGAGAAGGCTCTGCACTTCTGGCACTCCTTGCCTCTGTCAGAGCAGTAGCAGCTGCCTGGGGCTCCCTGCCCTTCCCACCCGGGGCCTCAAGAAAGTACCTGCCGAATGACCAGTGAACAGCTAATAGGGATGCAATCAGCATTTACCAAAACAGCATTTGGCAACCCCCCAGGCCCTTGGGCACCCCTTCCGCAGCAGTACTTTCCCTGCTGGAAGGGAGCAGGGGCCTTGCTTAGTCTTGGGGACAGCCGGCCAGACAGGGCGGCCACAGATGCAGGACTAATCGTGTCCTCAGATGCTCACACAGGGCCTGCTCCTGGGCCTCATTTTAGAGCCTGGCCCTTTCTTAACTGGCTCTGGGGGAGCCCAGAGGCTGCAGGGGGCTCTCCGCCTCCCCTCTGCCCCCCACCTGCCATTCCATGTCGCAGATGGGGAGTTAGCAATTCACAGGCACAGCTCCACTTCTGTCACCTGCAGACTCTGCTTGCAAATGCAGGGCTGGTGCTCAGAATCCAAGATGCCCGATAAAGGCGTCATTAATGGTGCTGCTGCTGGAGCCGGCTCTCCGTGGCTCCCAGGAGCCAGGCAGGCCTGAGGGCCCAGAGTGAGGGGGTGAAGTTCTGATTTTAAATTCAGTGGCTCTGGTATTGGTCCAGTCCCATTCCCCGGGGTAAACTGGTCCAGACTGCCATCTTTCCAGATGGTTCCTTTTGAAGCAAAAATAGTCCACATTCTAAAACTCTGACCACTGATACTTGGGATTTGGTTTTCGGTGTTTTGGTATTATATTTATATAAGAAAATTTGTTCTTTTTTTTTTTTTTGAGTCGTGGTCTCACTCTGTCACCCAGACTGGAGTACAATGACACAATCATGGCTCGCCACAGCCTTGACCTCCGGGGCTCAGGTGATCCTCCCACCTCAGACTCCTGAGTGGCTGGGACTACAGGCATACGCCACCATTCTGAGTTGATTTTTGGTTTTCTGTAGAGGCAAGGTCTTGCTATGTCGCCTAGATTGGTTTCAAACTCCTGGGCTCAAGCAATCCTCCTGCCTCTCAAAGTTCTTAAAAACAACATTAACACTCTGTTACTCACTCACAGGCCACTAGGACCCACCAAGTCCTGATTTTCAAAATGCACAGAGCCCTTCCTGAACTTGCCTAAAAGATGCTGCCTTTTGGAGTTTGTTCCTGGTAAGTTCTAGAGAGCCTTTTCTCCTTCCTTCCTTTCTTTCTTTCAACTGACATCTTTCCAACAGCAGGGGAGTCTGGCCTTGAATATGTAATGGGCCTTAGCTATATGCTAGAAAGTGAGGCATCAGTGTTAACAGGGGCCAAGGGGCCGAGGGCAGGGAACCCAGAGCTGGGATGCAGATACTAGGTGACCCTGGGAAGTGTCTTCTTTACCTCAGTTTGCTCATCAGTAAAATGGGAATGGTAGCTCCTTCCCTGCTTACCAGATGTGAAAATCTCTGAAGAGGCTGGATAAACCCAGCAGTTCTTGTTGTGACTTTGGAGGTGGCACCTTCGCAAGAGTAAGGAAGCTTGCAGGGACTCTGGAACTCACTGCTGTGCTTGAACCTTCCTTTGTCCATTGCCGGCAGGTGACCTTGGTGGAGCCACTTAATGTCTCCATACCTCAGTTTTCTCATCTGTGATATGGGAATAAGAAAAGCTCTGCCCCACTGGGTTTTCATGAGGATGAGTAGGTTCGTAGGAGCGGGTCAGTCTATGTAAAGGCACTCACAGTGCCTTGTGCTCAATGATGTCAGACTCAGGTATTTTCTCCTCAGAGTTGACCTGGGCACTCTGGCTCCTCTTTTTCCTCAGACGGTCTTCTCCTCCAGCCCTTGATCACAAGACCTGGACTCTGAAGGGTTAGGAGAATCCGCACCACTTTCGCTTTTTGAAGCTTTCCGTATGTTAAATCATAAAAAAGTTCCCAAGCAAGGGCAAGCAAATCAGGGTGAGTGTAATACGCTTATGTTGAACAAGGGACCGCTGTAGCTCGACACATGCAGGGACTCCCTAGAAGCCCCGGGACACAGCGATAGCAGTCTCATTGGAGCTGTGTCAGGAACGAGTGGCCTGGGCTGAGGAGCTCTCTGATCCCTTATGCTCTGTGCCCATGACAAGCCCTGCCCTGAGGGATTCAGAAGGAAGAAACCTTGACTCTCACCGAGGCAGAGACGGAGGCCGGGGGAGCCAGAGTAGGGCTGTGGCAGCTGCCACATCCCAGAGAGGCTGGCTGGTGGCCACAGTGTGTGGGAGGGGCAGTGGGCCGGCGAAGGGCGGGCCTGGTTTCTGGGCCATTCTCCTTGGGAAGCAGTCCTTCCTCCCTGATAGCCCAGGACTGTGCCTCCTGGTGCCGGGTGGTTGGAGATGATGTTCAGAGTTGAGAAGATGTGTCTCCAGGCTCCCCGAGACGCAGTGGCAGGAGTTCAGTTACTACAAATCTGGTCAACTCCTGGCTCCAGGGATGACAAGAAGCTCCAGCTCTTAAGTCCACTCCCCAGCTGGCTCTCTCCTCAACTGCTCGGAACTGGGGGTGTCCTTTGTCTGTGTGACTTGCCTCGTAGGTATCTCTGGGGCCCTGCCTGGAGGCACCTGGCAGGCGAACTGAGGATCTGATCCTTACCTTCTTTCCAGGACCCCCACTCAGCTCCTGGGTCTGTCAACCCTCGCTGTGCACAGACATCACCTGGGGAGGGTCTTCACCGTCCTAGTGCCTGCTCCTCCCCCAACTCCAGGATAGTGGCACGGATAGCACCAGTCAGGGTCCTGGCCTGTGCACCAGGCCCACCACACAGGCACATGTGACTTACATGCCCAGTGCAGAACTTAGACCCAGACAGGGGCTGCTCTCCAGAGGGTCCTGCCCAGGGAGCTGCGGTCCCGAGAGGTAGCTCTCCAGTGTGGCATGACAGAAATGCCACCTGGGGAAGACAGGCAGCAGGTGACCAAGGGACTCCCCAGTACCTTATGGCCAGTAATGAGGCTGTGGGTTCAGTCAAGCAGGATTTTGCTCCAAACCCAACCAGCTTTAAGGAAGCACGATCGCAGGCCAGACCCCTGCTGGGGGCACCGTTGCTTCCAATCTTTCCGTGTGTATTGGGCCATGTAAAAATGGACAGCACCAAGGCCCCAGGGACACCCTGCAACCCAGTCTCTCCCTCCCGTTCATTACAGGGAACTGGAATTGACTGTTAATTCCCAGCCATCATTGGGCGCAGGTTGGAGGCTCTCAAACCTGAGCATAGGTGAGACCTTCTCCCTGGAGCCCTGAACCACATATCCTGTCCCAGTTGAGGTTCATGGGACTTTCCAGGTAGTTCTGATGTCACTCCGTGTGTGCAGAGCTCTGCGGTAGCTCCGGGGCAGGCTGATTGAGAGCCCGGCCCCTGCCTTCCTCTCCAGTGTCGCCTCCCGCGGCTCCCCTCGCTCACTGTGCGCTGGCCACAAGGCGTTCTCCCGGCCTCACACACCAAGTTTAGTCCTGCCTGGGTGCCTTTGGTCCTTGTTCTTCTCTATGCCCGGAATGCTCTCCCAGATCTCTATACAGCGGGCCGATTCCTGTTCTTCAAGTCTTGCTCAAGGTCACCTCTGCTGACCATCAGGCTAACATAGCACGTCCCATGTCTGACATATCTGCGTCCGTCTGTTAGAACGCAAGTACACAGCTGCAGCTACAGCACCTACAATTGTGTCTGGAGCTGGGTTGGTTCCCCACATAACCGTGTTGGGAACCGTGTCGGGAACCGTGTCTGTTGTTCTTGATAAGCACTGAGTGACAGCTAGTTCCCCCTAAAGCTAAGCATGCATTTAGGAAATGAATAGGACTGACCACAGGAGCCCCGGACCCACTGTGGGAGCCTCCCGGGATGCCCTGCCTTTGTACCTTCAGCAGTCACCGCTCCCCTGTGTGCAGCCAGTGAGGGCCTGACACACTCTGCTTGGGGAGGAGCCCTGGCCCCAGGAGCTTGCACTGCTTGTGTGTGGAACAGGAGCAAGTGCGCCCTCAAACAGCTTTCCGTCAGTGCTGAAGAGAAGTTGGTGGCTCCGGAGCTCAGCCCTGTCCTTCAGATGTGTCGAGGCCTGGCCTGCCTGTCCCACGGGGGCACCTGCCCATCATGCCTTCCTCGTGCGGGTTGCCTTCTCCTCCCTGCCTCCCAGGAGCATTTCCAACCCGTGCCTGTGAGAACCATCCTCGTGCCTCATCTGTCCAGCAGTATTCCAGTGATGAATCTACCCTCCAAAAGAAGGTACCCTGCTGTCCTAATTCCTGGGGTAACCTGCCCCAAGGAGGACAAAGGTGAGTTGGAGGTCTCCTTCTGCCCTGACGTTGGGGTTCAGGAAGAAGGGGCTCCTTTGGTTCCCCGCCCTCTGCCCCACAGACAAATTAAACTGAACAAAGTGGCAGCAGTTGTCAGCTGGAAAGTCAGGTGGCCAACGGCTGCAGCGGCAGTGGAGGCTGGGAGAGGCAGGCGAGGCCGGGGATGAGTCGCCCCAGGTGGAGGCCCCAGCTCCACCCAGAGCAGCTCTCAGGAAGGGCCCAAGCAACATGGTGGGGGCAGCAGGGAAAGTTTCAGCACTCCGCCTTCTCAGAGACATTTCTAAGAGCTTTGTTTTCTTGCCAGTTGGCTAAGAAGCAGGAAAGGAACAATAGAATCAAGCTGAAATAATTTGCATTTATGATGAACACAAGGAATATCTACCTTGCATTTTCCTAAAAAAGAAAAATTAAACCCCGTTTTTAATTAACTGATAAACTATTAATCAAATTTTTGCAATGTTAGGTGACACATTATTCATTTAGATAGAATGACTGTGAACTTAAACTAATCAAATCTGATTTGCCCACATAGGCTTGATTGAAATACATTTTAACTAGCATATACAAAGAGAAAATCTTGGATTTCTTACCTAATCTTCAGAGTATACTGCTGAGTTAATAAGGGCAGTTTTTTTTTAAATGAGACCACCATTTCTTCATCTGCATATCAAAATCAAGAGGAACTTAATTGCAAAACACATATTCCTGAAATCTAATCATTACACTGCTTTAGGGTATTTTATTGAAGCATGTTAAATTATGGACAGAATATTAATGACGGAGCTAATCAAACCCAATTAGTCACTTCTAACAATAGTCACATAAATATACAAGTCAGGTACTAAAGTACCGTAGATATGATGTAAAATTGTTAAAATATTAAATGTATGGGATATTTATGAAATATTCATGTGGAATTTAAAGCCAAAAATTACTGGGTAAGTCACTTTAAAGAAAACAAGCGAGGCAGCGTCCTATACTATTTGACTAGAATCCACACGTTCACATATTCTAGGAATCCAGGAATTAGCGAGTCTATAATCAATCAATCAGCAAATTTTAATAAGATAACTTACCATATTCATGTCCCAGTGTTTCATTCTTGCATCCAGAGACTTTTCTCAGTTTTTTGTTTTCTGTCTTTTTCAAGGCCTTCCGGAAAGCTAAGTCTGGGGTGTCCAGGCCTCAGAAAAGGTGATGGAGCAGTGTGTCCTGGGTCTGGGGGTTTGCTGTCCTCGGTGACTCCTTCCTGACCCCCAGTCCTAGTCTCAGGGTTGGCTCTGGGGAGCAGGACAAAACAAGAGAAGTTGCTACCTGGGGGACCACCTACTCCTTCCATAGACGAGGCTGCAGAGAAGGGGCAGAGGAGCCCAGGGGAGCCCCTGGCCTCGGGTCTGTAAAGGACTTAGTGGAAGATTCCAGGCCCCAGATCCCCTGGTCTTAGGCCTGTGATGAGGTTTAGTGGAAAATTCCAGGTCTGGGAACCCTGCCAAAGCAGATAGGTAGGACTGGGTCTGGGTTCTCCCAGCAGAGACCTCCATTGCTTCATTTCAAGCCAGTCCTCCAGCTTCCCCAGCCCAGACCCCAGCATCCACACATGCAAGCCAGCAGTCCCACCAGGAGGTAGCAACAGCTCCCCACCTCATCGGGGAGTTTGTTGAGCCTCACAGTTCACTTTCCAAGCCCTTGCCTCTTCTGGTGTCTAGTTCTGACCTCCGCTTTCCCTCTCCAGGACTCTTTCCAGGATGCTGCATGCCTGCCATGTGTGGGGAGCTCAGCTCCAGGAGACAGCAGGCTAGCAGCACTAGGCCTGCCCCGGCCAAACATCCCAAGTGGAGTACCCGAAATCCGCCCGCCCACTCATCCATCCAAGCACCCTGTAAGCATTGACCAAGGATGAGTATGCGAACAGGCTCTGTGCTGAGCTCCCCTCAGGCTTGGGGGACACCAAGGAAGCAGACCTTGTGTTGCTTTTTCCTGCATAGCAAGCATGCTCCCACTTCAGACAAGGACATCTCCATTGTCCTGTGAGGAACTTCTGTGCCCCAATTTCAGGTCCTAAGGTCTGGGGGCGATGCTCTACCTCTGGACCGCAGTGGGCATGTGGCTGGGGCCTGCCAGCAGGGCCTTCCACCCCGCGTCCTTGAGACTGGCTCACATGACGAGGGTGTCATCCTGGGACTTTTGCTGGGACTATGAGGAAAGAGAAAACACTTTGCTGCTGGGGTCTCCTGGGGGAGAAGGTCGGGGCCGCTGCATGGAGAGAGACTGCCTGAGACTAAAGCTAACACAGGGAGAGGAGGCCAAGTCTTTTTTTTTTTTTGAGTTGGAGTCTCACTCTGTCACCCAACCTGGAGTGCAGTGGCCGCTCCTGGCCACCGCGGCCTCGACCTGCTGGGCTCCGGCGATCCTTCCACCTCAGCCTTCCAAGTAGCCGGAACTACAGGTGCGCGCTACCACGCCCGGCTAGGTTTTTTAAAATTTATTGTAGAGACGAGGTCTCACCAAGTTGCCTGGGCGAGTCTCGAACCCATGGGCTCAGGTAATCCACTCACCTCAGCCTCCCAAATTGCTGGGATTACAGGCTGAGCCACCGAGCCCGGCTAGAGGCCAAGTCTTGACCATGTGGACTGGGTCATCCTGCTTTGCCTGGAACTTTTCAGTTGCCTGAACTGATACATCTCCTTCCCTCCACCCCCCTCGTTTTCCTTTAGTCAGTTTGAATTGTGTTTTCTGTCACTTGCTGTCTAGGAGTCCTGGCTAGTTGAAGAGAGAAACAGAAGAGACACAGTCGAGACCACTGGGGCTGCAGCATTGTGGACAGTGCGGCGTGTGGTGTCGAGGACGAGACTTAGCCTCTCAGCTTCTGCATCTTGGACCACGGGAGGCAGAAGGTGGGAGAGGAGTCTGCACCTGCTCCCAAAGGACTGGCAGGGCCGTGTCTTCGCTCTGTGTGCCCCTTTGTGGTTGGAGAGGGTTGGCAAGTGGAGCCACGGTGGTCACCCTGCAGGTGAGGAGGATCCATGCCCGGCACCTGGCTGGACCGCCACAGGGGTGCAGAGGTCAGTCCATTCTAGCAAGCTTACATGCCAGTCTAGTACTGAAAACAAGCTCCTTGCTGTGACAGTCCCAGCAAGAGCTCCCTTCTCACCTGGCACTCAGGCTCTCTGCGGGTTGGTCCCGCTGCCTCGGCACTGCCCCAGCTGTGCCCCTCAATTTGCTCACCCCCCAGTCATCTTCCACACTCTCTGGAGTTCCCCACATCTTTGACATTTTCTTCCACAAGGCCCGGTTCCAAAGGTCCAGCTCCAATACCACTTCTGCCATGAAATCTTCCCTGGTTCCTGCCAGCTCAGCTGGATCCTCTTCTTTAGAAGCCTGGGGAGTTTTCTTACTGCTCTTGCAGACCCTCAGCTCTCTGCACCTCAGTGAGAAGGGGAGATCCAGGAGCAAAGGCAGGAAGGGTTGCTTGGCAGGAAGACTCCAGGCTCTAAGGATGTCCCTGGGCTCTGCAAGCTCCACCCTGGAGTTCCAAGCCAGGTTCTGCTTGAGATTTAGCCTTGGGTCAACGAGTGGCCACATTCCTGGGCCACTGGTACCTTTCCCTACCAGGCTGAACTGGACTTCTTTGAAATACCACACGTACTTTTGAATAATCTAGAATATCAGATAGCAATGCAAGATTATAACACCAGTTAGGTGGACATGTGCGTGTCTTTGAAATGCAGAAGTGCTCTTTATTGCCACATTTACATTCCTGCCACGATGAATGAGTTTTGGTTTCCTCACTTCCTCTCCAACACTTGGAATCACTAGACTTGAATTGTGTCCCCATCTCATGGATGTGAATAGCATTTCACAGCTGGTTTAATTTCTGCCCCCCAGTTACCAGAAGTCCCACGTGCCTTTTCAGGCCATTTCCAGTTCGTCCTATCCTCACATTGTTCTGGTCTTCTTCCCTCTCAAAACTGGGCTTCTTGCAGGAGGCACGGCTTCTGTGGGATTCTGGCAAACGGCCTAGTCCAAGTGCCCTTATCTGTGAAATGGACATAATGATAGCTACCCCGTGAGGTTATACCATGCAGACCAGCTTTTCTTTTTTTTTAATTTTTTTTTTTTTTTTTGAGTTGGAGTCTCACTCGGTCGCCCAGACTGGAGTGCAGTGGCCGCTCCCGGCCACCGCACCCTGACCTGCTGGGCTCTGGCGATCCTTCCGCCTCAGCCTTCCGAGTAGCCGGAATTACAGGCATGCGCTACCACGCCTGGCTGATTTTTGATTTATTGTAGAGATGAGGTCTCGCTGCCCAGGCGGGTCTCAAACCCGCGGGCTCAGACAAGCCACTCACCGCAGCCTCCCAAGGGCGGGATGACAGGCCGAGCCACCGAGCCCGGCTGCAGACCAGCTTTTCTAGCCTTTCAGGGTCAAAGGCTGATGAGCGAACCAGTCTGTCTTTCTCTGCAATCAGGCCTGGACTATGCTCTCATTCCTGCGGAGAGGCGTGTCTGTACTGATGAGAAGCTAAGCAGAGCTTCTCTGGAAGCTGGGGTAGCCTCCCATTCCCCCAGGTTTTGCTGCAGGGGAAGCTGGGCAGCCCCCAAGGGAGACCCATGTTTTCCTGCCAGGAAGCTGAGGAGAAGGGGGGTGGGGCGCAGGTTCCTCCTCCAGAGCCCAGTTCTGTGGGGCTGGCGAGTTCGTGTGCAGCTGCCCGTCAAGGGGTGGTGCCTCTCTCCGCCCCTCGGCAGGCCTCCGTCCTTCCGAGCACTGTCCAGGCATCTGCCCTCTATCTGGGCCTGGGGAGGCGGGTCCCAGAGCCAGAGCAGGCTGACACTACCAAAAGGAAACATTGTGTTACCAGAGTCACTCCTGGTGGGATGATTTATTTCTGTGCTGGGCTCTCCCAGCGGCCTAGCCTTATCTCTGCTTTGCAAGGCCTCCCTGGGCCCAAATGTTGAACCACTCAGGACAGGAGAGAACCATTTAGGTGACTGACTAGATTTTCCAGGAAGCTTTGTCCTCTGTGGATTTCCCTGGGAACATCTTGAAGCTCATTTGTTAGCCTTTGAAGCACCATCAAGAACCAAATCACAATAAGATGCACCTGTTTTAAATGTAGATGGATGAGTTTTGGCAAATATTTACACCCCTGTCCAGCTAGACTTTAAACCTTACAAAATACACAGTTTCAAGCCGGGCTCGGTGGCTCAGCCTGTCATCCCGCGCCTTTGGGAGCCCGCGGGTTCGAGACCCGTCTGGGCAGCGAGACCTCATCTCTACAGTAAATCAAAAAATCAGCCGGGCGTGGTAGCGCGCGCCTGTAATTCCGGCTCCTCGGAAGGCTGAGGCGGAAGGATCGCCGGAGCCCAGCAGGTCGAGGCTGCGGTGGCCGGGAGCAGCCACTGCACTCCAGTCTGGGCGACAGAGTGAGACTCCAACTCAAAAAAAAAAAACAAAAAACACAGTTTTGGTGGGTTTTGATCCTATTCACCGAAAACCTAGAAATGTAACTCTTCTCAATGAGCAAGAACACTGACTGATATCAGGAAAGACTGGGGTTTGCTGGCCTGGTCTCAGCAGAAACTTTCGCCTGGCAGCACAGCTGGTGTGTGGTGCACAGTCCCTGGGAAGTGAGTGGGCGTGCTGGGTGATGCCCGGTTCGACTCAGAGCCATGTGTCTCTCTGAAGGGCCTGTTTAGTTGTCAAACCATTAGACCAAGTATCAAAGTGAAATGAACTCAGAACCAGGCATTCAAATTGCTGCATCACAAAGTGTTAATCAAGATTTCAACAATAATGAGGCACATTTAATCACACTGCCACTCACTAAGAGTATCGTAATTAATATTTGGGTGAGAGCAAAAAGGTTGTGTTGTTAATAAGTTATTTTAAATAGTGTTTATTTTATCTCTATCGTACCCTTAAACACCTACTTTGTGCATGTTTTATTATAAACATAATGAAATAATATCATAGTACACATATATTGGTGGCATATGTTTGGAATCCTGTAAAAGAACACCGAGACAAGGACATGGATGCGGGTAGTTTATCTGGGTGGTGATTTCTTTTTTGTGTGTCAGAATCTCATCCTGTTGCCCAGCTGGGCTCAGGGCATCCTTCTGCCTCAGCCTCCCAAGGAGCTGGAATGAGAGACTTGTACCACCACACCTAGCTAATTTTTTGACTTATAGAGAGAAGGTCTCACCAAGTTGCCCAGGCTTGTCTCGAACCCCTGGACTCAGGCAATCCTCTTGCCTCAGCCTCCCGAAGTGCTGGGATTACAGGCATGAGCCATCATGCCCGGCCCTGGGTGATGCCTTCATGAGATTTGAGCCCCGGGAAGGGAGCAGGGAAGTGAGCCAGGGAGGGGTCACTCGTGATTGGCTTATGGCCCCCCCCACTCACGATTGGCTTACCTGGGAGGGGGTCACTCGTGATTAGCTTACAGGAGGGCCATTCATGATTGGTTTAGGGGGGCGTGGCCGCTCGTGATTGGCTTATGGGAGGGGGGTGGCCACTCATGATTGGCTTACCTGGGAGGGGTCACTCGTGATGAGCTCACAGGAGGGTCACTCATGATTGGCTTACCTGGGAGGGGTCACTCGTGATGAGCTCACAGGAGGGTCACTCTGAGGCTACTCAGGACCTCTGAGAGTTTGTAGAAGGCATTCCAATTGTCCCTGTCAGGGATGGGGAAGCTGGGATATTTCCCCTGGCTTCTGTCCTTTTCTGGTTGAGTGTCGCCCTTGGTACGCCAATACCTTCAGGCTGCCCTCCAAGCTGACTAAGCAAGTTTCCAAGGTGCTGGAAAAATCCTCCGTCTGAAAAGCAGACAAGAGCAAAAGCTGGTGGTGAGAGCTGGAACTGGTGTGGGGAGTGTCCACCACAGCTATGGGTGAGCTCTAAGGTGGACTATGGAGCTGCGGGGGGCATCTGTAGCATCTGCTGCAACGTCTGTGCTTGCATATTTTTGACCAAAAAGGGTGTATAATTAAAGACTGAATGGAGCCGGGCTCGGTGGCTCGGCCTGTAATCCCGCACCTTTGGGAGGCTGAGGTGAGTGGATTGCCCGAGCCTGCGGGTTC
>NW_007250988.1:279579-281294 GCF_000164805.1 Carlito syrichta | reverse complement strand
GAGCCCAGCAGGTCGAGGCTGCGGTGGCCGGGAGCGGCCACTGCCCTCCAGTCTGGGCGATGGAGTGAGACTCCGACTCAAAAAAAAAAAAGAATGAATGGAGACCACTCATCTCAAGATTATTCGGGAAGTGGTTCTGAACTGGTGAGTGGGGGTACTTGGTGCATGAATCCAATCTCCACCTTGTTATTAGCATCGAAAGCCCCTCCTGGGCCATCACCTATCCCTTTCCCTTGGCACCCAGCCCAGATTATTTTACAGGTGAAATCTATCAAATCCTGATGGACTGGAAAGCAATCATGCTGCCTCAACTGTCCCAGGGCATAGAAAAAACTAGCTGTGTGCCTGTATGGGAAGACTTAACTATTGGAATTATGGTCATTCCCCTTGGATTAGTCTACAAATTCAGTGTAATTCCAATCAAAGGAAAGGAAAACTCATTCTGTCAAAATTTTTATGCCTCTCTTTTAAGAGCGACTGAAAGGCACCCCTTGATGCCTTTGAATTTTATTTTTTTAATCAAGTTAATTGAGGTATAATTTCCATACAAAAAAAAAATGCATCCATTTGAAGTGTGCACTTTGATTAGTTTGGCAGACTTCTATTTGTTCCATATACTTGTCAACACTTGGTGTGCACCCCTGAAAGCAGCTCCATAGTTGAGAGGCAGAGCACTTCTGTGCCCATCTTTGGCCACAGCGATCACTGACCTCCTTTTTGTTTCCAGAAATTAGTTTTCATTTTTCTAGGTTTTGTGTGTGTGTGTGTGTTTGTTTGTTTGTTTGAGGTGGAGTGTCACTCTGTTTTCCAGGCTGGAGTGCTGTGGCATGCTCCCAGCCACCATAGCCTCGACCTGCTGGGCTCAGGTCCTTCCGTCTCAGCCTTCCAAGTAGCTGGAACTACAGGCATGTGCCACCACGCCCAGCTAATTTTTTGATTTATTGTAGAGAGGAGGTCTCGCCAAGTTGCCCAGGCTGGTCTGGAACCCGTGGTCTCAGGCAGTCCTCTCACTTCGGCCTCCCAAGGTGCTGGGATTATAGGCGTGAGCCACCGCACCAGGCCGTCTAGGTTTTATATGAGTGGAATTATACCACACCACATTCCTTCTTTTGTTTCTGGCATCATTCCTTCAGCATTGTTATCTTGACATTTATCCATGTGGTCCAGTCATACGTATGAGTAGTTTTTCATTGTATGGATATACCACCTGTTGTTTGGTCATTTATGTTGCTTCTGGTTTTTGACTGTGGTGAATAAGCAACAGACATTTGTGCATGAGTCTATTTGTGTGGACATACATTCATTTTCTTTCAATGCTGAAACATTACCATAGATTTAGTGCTTAAAATGATACACATTTATAATCCCACAGTTCGGTAGGTCAGGTTTCTGGATACAGTGTGGATTAGCTGTGCTCTTAGATTCTCGTAAGGCTGAAATCAGCCTCTTGTCTGGAGGGGCTTAGGGCAGAAATGCCGTTCCCAGGTTCATCCATTTCCTTGTGGCTACAGGACTAAGGTCCTCGTCTTGTTGGCTCTCAGTCCCCGCCCAGCCTTTGCTCTTAGAGTACGTGGCCATCTATCTCAGAGCATCAGAGGCTCTTCAAATCTGTCTTTTGTTTCACTTCTCTGACTTCTTTCCAGTCCCATCTCTTCTACTTCCAGCTGGAGAAAGTTTTTTGCTTTTTTTTTTTTTTTTGAGTCAGAGTCTCACTC
>NW_007250988.1:270816-279442 GCF_000164805.1 Carlito syrichta | reverse complement strand
GAGGCTAGCAGTTTTTTGCTTTTAAGAGTTCATGTGAGGACTGGGTGCGGTGGCTCAAGCCTGCAATTTTAGCACTTTGGGAGGCTGAGGTGAGAGGATCGCCTGAGCCTGGCAGGTCAAGGCTGTGGTGGCCGTGAGTGTGCCACTGCACTCTAGCCTGGGCGACAGAGTGAGACTCTGACTCAAAAAAAAAAAAAGAGTTCATGTGATTTGGCCCGTTTGTAAAATCCAGAATAATCTCCTTTAATGATTTCTTCAAAACCCCTCTGCTGTATTTACAGGTTCCAGGGATTAGGATGTAGGCCATCTTTGTAGGCCATTCTGCCTACCACAGGCAGAATGTATGTTTTAGTTTCTCTTGGGTAAATACCTAAAAGTGGAGTGGCTGGATTGTATGGAAGGTACATGTTTAACTTTACCAAAAAAAAAAAGTCAAACAGTTTTCAAAGGGCTTATATTATCTTATATACCACCAGCAGCATATGAAAGTGCTGTTTGTTCCATATACTTGTCAACACTTGGTATTGTCAATCTTTTTTATTTTAGCCATTCTTTTAAATTTTTTTTATTTTAAAATCGTGGGGTCCAATTCAGGGTTAGGTATACAAATGTTCATTATGCAGGGACCCTTGTTGCTGAGGTGTGCCCCCCTTCCCCAGGCAGACTCCCACTACGGCCAATCCTGCTTCCTTGCCCTCTTCCTGGCAGTGCCCCACTACCGCCAATCCTTTTCTTATTGTATTACGATCGTTGTTCAAGGTTTACTTATGAGTGAGAACATGTGATGCTCAGCTCTTTGTTTCTGTGATACATCCCTCAGTATTACAGACTCTAAGTCCATCCAGGTTGCTGTGAAGCCCATGATTTTGTTCTTCTTTATGGCTGCATAATATTCCATCGTGTATATGTACCACGTTTTTTTTTTTATCTAGTCCTCTTTTGATGGGCAGCACAGTTGGTTCCATGTTCTTGCTACTGTGAACAATGCTGCGATAAACATATGTGTGCAGGTATCCTTCTTATAGAGTGATTTGAGTTCTTCCAGGTATAGTCCCAGGAGGGGGATTGTGGGGTCGTATGGAAGGTCAATTTCCAGATCTTTTAGGAATCACCACACCGTTTTCCACAGAGGCTGTACTAGTTGACACTCCCACCAACAGTGTAGAAGTTTTCCCCTTTTGCCACATCCTCTCCAGCATCTGTTGTTTTTTGAGTTATTGATGATAGTCGACCTGACTGGAGTTAGGTAGTATCTCAGTGTAGTTTTAATTTGCATTTCTTTGATGACTGGTGAGGCTGAGTTTCTGTTGGCTGCTCATATGTCTTCTTTTGAGAAATGTCTATTCATATCTTTTGCCCACTTTGTAATGGGGCTGTTTGTTTTTTTTGCTTTTTGGCACATTTGAGTTCCTTGCAAATCCTAGATGTTAGGCCTTTGTCAGACATAGAGTTGGCAAATATTTTTTTCCTAGTCTGTGGGTGTGGGCTGTCTCCCTGCTCTCTTGATGGTTTCGTTGGCTTTGCAGAAGCTTGTCAGTTTGATGAGGTCCCACTTGTCTATCTTATCTCTTATGGCCTGGGCACCTGGGGTTTTGATCAGGAATTGGTTGCCAGTTCCAATTTCCATGAGAGTGTCTCCTGCATTTTCTAAGGTTCTTATAGCTTAAGGTTTTACGTTTAGGTCTCTGATCCACTTAGAGTTGATTTTTGTGTATGGTGATAGGTAGGGATCTTGTTTTAATCTTCTGCATGTGGTCAGACTATTTTAGCCATTCTAATGGGTATGTAGTGGCATCTCATTGTACTTTAAATTTTCATCTCCCTAATGATATCAAACCTCTTTTCATGTGATTATTGTTTGTTTGTTTTATTTTATGAACTGTGTATCCAAACCTTTTGCTCGAGGGTGGAGCTTAAGATGGCAGCAGGACAGGTTGAACTGTGAGAGTCTCGCAAAAGCAAGCGTCCGTAAGGGCTCTCTGCGTGAGTTGGTGTGCCCTGGCGGGAGGTTGAACTTGCATCTGAGGGGAGACTAGCGTGCGTGCACCCGGAGCCCACCTTTGAGGGTGACTGCAAGCCCCCACCACCCTGAGATTGGAGCGCAGGGGCGCAAGATCGTCTGCTGTTGTTCGGGGGACTCTTTGGAGACCAGTCTGCCGAATCCAGCAGACTCTCATCGCCTGGGGCCTGGCCCACACCATCACCTGTTACAGAGGATCAGCTGGAGCCCTGGATCTGCTCAGTGAAGAGAGGACTGGGGAGAGCTGGAGAGAAGCCCCATGCCTGGTGAGGAGACACCGACTGCGGTCATTTTCTCTGTCCCAGGACCAGGCAGAGACCTGCATTGCCCCGCCCAGTTCCACCCAGCCTCCAGCTTGGGACCTAAGGTAATCAAACTGGGAGAGACGGAAGCCCCTTCCCCATGCTGGATCAGACACAGGTCAGATCTGAGTGGCAGACTTGACAGGCAGCAAGCTGGGTGAGTCCAGATCTGATTCGCCCTCCTCCCACAGTAGGCCTGGGGTATCTGACCCAAGCTGTGAGCATATCAGCCTGCACTGAGAGCAGCCCTATCAGCCTGCGCAGAAAGCCAGGGTCAGAGCTGAAAGCACGCTGGACTTACAGGAACGACCTCAGAGTGAGTTTGGTTCCTTGCTTTTATTTTTTTGTCTGTTTGTTTTGCTCATTTTTATTTGTTTTTAGTTTTAGTTTTTTCTCTTTCTGTTTTTGTACTTGCTTTTTTTCTGTTATTTTACTGATTTTTTTCCTTTAGACTTCCTATTTGTGCATGGGAAGAGTACAACAATAGGGAGGATGTTGTTGCATTGTGTGCTTGTATGATTATCTGTATGTTTTAGGCTTTTTTACTTTTTTTCTGTCTTCGTGTCTCTTTTCATTTGTTAGTTGGTACAGCTGTCTGTTTTCCCTTTTACTCTTCTCTCTCTTCACCTTCCTTTTCCCCCTCTTCCTTCCTTTGTCCATTCTTTCCCTTTTTCTTACCTCATTTTGCTTGCAGGGAGCAAACCTATACCCCCATTGCATGGACGAATTGTAAGGCATTGGGAAGGGGGTTCCAGGGTGCCCATACACCTGTCGCTGGATACTGGGATCTGCAGATAGATTTTGAATCACAGCTCCCCCCTCAATTAAGTGCTCAAACTGCAAAAAGTACAGCTCCCAACCCAGTCCAGCTTCAGAATTGAACAAAGCCAGAGGATCCACATAAGGAAGAATAGGAGACTGAGCAAACAGAAGTAAAAGCAACCCCACCATCCCTTAACAACAGAATTAAAGAAGAAGGAAAAAAAGTGTGTGTGGGGGGGGATCTACACAAATGAAGAAAAACCAAAAGAAGAATATGGGTCTCACACAGACCCCTGAGAGGTCAGACACTGAGAAAACAGACTTCGGAATGCAAACAATGAAGAGCCCCCAGAATAACTGGTCTCAAACTACCAACCCAGATATCAAGACATTAATAGAAAGAATAAATAGAACTGAGGAGACCACAAAGGAAAATATGAAGGAATTGACAACTGAGATAACAGCAGTAAAGAATACTGTGAATGAAATAAATAACAAACTGATAAGCATGGAAAGCAGAATTGACCAAGCAGAAGAAAGAATCTCACAGCTTGGGAACCAAAATATAGAACTAACCCAAAGTGTCAGAAACATAGAAAAGAAATTTTAAAAGACAGAGCAAAACCTTCAAGAGATGAGTGATTATTTCAAGAGGCTGAATTTAAGAGTAATTGGACTTCCTGAGGCAGAAAGAAAAACAGACCACACTGAAACAAACATTCCATGAAATTATTCAAGGAAACTTCCCTTATCTCATCAGTGATGCTACCATTCAAACACAAAAGATTCAGAGAACCCCTGCAAGACAACAAATGAGAAGACCAACTCCTAGACACCTAGTAATTTGCCTAAACCAAGTAGGTATAAAAGAAAAAATCCTAAAGGCAGCAAGAGAAAAACGTCAGACTACCTACCAGGGAAGACCAATTAGAATAGCAACAAATTTATCTACCGAAGCACTTCAGACTAGGAGAGCTTAGAGTCCAATCTTCAAAATTCTCAAAGATAAACAATTTCAACCAAGAATAACCCACTCAGCTAAGCTAAACTTCATCAGTGAGGGAGAACTAAAATGTTTCCCAGACATTCAATTCCTAAGAACTTACATTGCCTCTAGACCAGCTCTACAAGAAACACTTAAGAAAGTATTAAGCAGAAGAAAGGGAAAAAAGAATGACAACGTTCTTCACAAGAGTGCAGGAAAAAGATTGAAAACACACACGAATCAACCCAAAAATCAAAAGAAAGACAACAAACAAACAGGAAAAACAACAACTCTATAAAAACTTCATGACAGGGATACACTCTCACATTTCAATAATTAGCCTGAATATGAATGGACTAAACGCACCACTGAAAAGACATGGAATGGCAAAATGGATAAAATATCATGAGGCAACAATATACTGTCTCTAAGAGACTCATCTCACCAGAAGGGATACTCACAGACTCAAAGTAGTAGGATGGGAAGCAAAATTCCAGGCGAACGGAACACAAAAGAAAGTAGGAGTTGTGATCTTAATATCAGACAAAATACCCTTTAAGCTGTCAAAAATTTAAAAAGATACAGAAAGTCACTATATAATGATGAAAGGTTCGATCCATCAACAAGAAATGTCCATCCTAAACATATATGCACCCAACGTAGGAGCGCCAACTTTCATAAAGCAGCCTCAAGGCAAACTTTAAAAAGATATTGACTACAACACCATCATAACTGGGTACTTTAATACCCCACTCACAATCCTAGACAGGTCATCAAGACAAAAAATCAGCAAAGAGATCTGAAACCTCAGTGTGACTCTTGACCAAATGGACTTAATTGATACCTACAGAAACTTCACCCTACGACCACAGCATATACATTCTACTTATCACCGCATGGAATGTATTCTAAGATCGACCACATCATGGCCATAGATCAAGCATAAACAAATTTCATAAGATTGAAATTTTGCCATGCACCTTCTCAGACCACAGTGGAATAAAAATAAATATCAACACCAACAAAGTTCCCCCCAAACCCACAAAGACATGAACACTAAACTGCATGATGCTAAGCAACTCCTGGGTCAACATGGAAGTCAAAACAGAGATTAAAGATACCTGGAAATAAATGAAAATGAAGAAACATCTTACTAAAACCTCTGGAAAGCAGTAGTAAGAGGGGAATTCATATCTCTACAAACACACGTGAAGAAAATGGAAAGATCACAAGTTAACAGCCTAACAAGTCACCTACGAGAAGTTGGAAAAGCAAGACCATCAAAGCCCTAACTTCAGGAGAAGAATCCAGATCACCAAAATAAAAAACCCAAATCTCTGACATAGAAGACAAAAAGATAATGAAAAAAATCAATGAAACACAAAGCTGGTTCTTTGAAAGGATAAACAAGATTGATGGTCCCCTAGCTAGACCAACAAAAAGAGAGAGAAACTCCAAGTAAACTCAATCAGAAACATGAAAGATGAAGTCACAACTGACCCAGAAGAAATACAAAAGATTTGTCAGAGACTACTATATACACTTGTATGGAAATAAAATAGAAAACCTAAAGGAAATGAAGGACTTTTTGACATCACACAACCTCCCCAGGTTGAAACAAGAAGAAATCGAGACCATAAATAGACCAATAACAATCCAGGAAATTGACTATGTCATAAGAAAACTGCCTACAAAGAAAAAAGACCTGGATCAGATGGCTTTCCAACAGAATTCTACAAAACATACAAGGAGGAACTGAGCCAGGCTCGGTGGCTCAGCCTGTAATCCCGTGCTTTGGGAGGCTGAGTGAGTGGATTGTCTGAGCCCACGGGTTCGAGACCTGCCAGGGCAACTTGGTGAGACCTCATCTCTACAATAAAATCAAAAAAATCAGCCGGGCATGGTAGTGCATGCCTGTAATTTTGGCTACTCGGAAGGCTGAGGTGGAAGGATCGCTGGAGCCCAGCAGGTTGAGGCTGTGGTGGCTCGGAGTGGCCACTGCACTCCAGTCTGGGAGACAGAGTGAGACTTCCAACTAAACAAAAACAAAAACAAAAAAACAAGGAGGAACTGATACCAATCCTATTGAAAGTATTCCAGATTGAGAAAGATGATTGAGAAAGATGGAACTCTCCCCAAATCATTTTATGAAGCTAACATCATATTGATACCCAAACCAGGTAAAGATCCAACAAAGAAAGAGAACCACAGGCCAATATCTTTGATGAACATAGATACTAAAATTCTCAACAAGATTCTAGCAAACCGGATTCAACAACACATATCAAAAATCATCCACCACGACCAAGTAGGCTTCATCCCTGGGATGCAAGGCTGTTTCAACATTCGTAAGACCTTAAATGTAATTAAATATATCAATAGACATAAAAACAAAAAATATATGATTATATCATTAGATGCAGAAAAAGCTTTCTATAAAATCCAGCACCCCTTCTTGATAAAAACCCTCGAACATCTAGGCATAGATGGAACATACCTCAAAGCAATAAGAGCCATCTACAAGAAACCCCATAGCCAGTGTACTGCTAAACAGATAGAAATTGGAGCTATTTCCCCTGAAAACTGGAACAAGATAAGGATGCCCACTCTCACCCCTCCTGTTCAACATAGTTTTGGAAGTTCTAGCTAGAGCAATCAAAGAAGAGAAGGTGATCAGGGGTATTCAAATAAGAAAAGAGGAAATCAAGTTATCTCTCTTTGTAGACAACATGATTTGATACCTCGAAAATCCAAGAGAATCTGTCAAAAATCTCCTTGCACTGATAAAGGACTTTGGCAAAGTCTCAGGGTATAAAATAAGTGTGCAAAAGGCAATCACATTTCTATACACCAAAACAAACAAAGAGAAACCCAAATAAAAATCACACTCCCATTCACAATTGCCAGATAAAAAAAAAATTAAATACCTTGGCATCTTCATAACCAGAGATGTGAAAGACCTTTACAATGAAAACTTCAAAACACTGCTCAATAAAATCAAAGATGACACAAACAAGTGGAAGAATATTCCAGGCTCATGGATTAGAAGAATCAACATTGTTAAGATGTCCATTCTACCTAAGGCAATCTACAGATTTAACAAATACCCATCAAATTACCAGCAACATTCTTCTCAGACCTAGAAACAACAATACAGGAATTCATATGGAAACATAAACGACCACGAAAAGCCAAAACAATCCTCAGCAAAAAACAAAAACAAAAACAAACAAACAAAAAACAAGACAGGAGGTATCACACTCCCAGACTTTAAACTTTATTATAAAGCTACAATAATCAAAAGAGCCTGGTATTGGTACAAGAACAGGCATATACACCAATGGAATAGCATCAAGATTCCAGAAGCAAAACCTTAATTTCTCAACCAACTCCTCTTCGACAAAGCCTCCACCACCACCCACTGGGGAGATGAGAACCTATTCAGTAAATGATACTGGGAAAACTGACTAACCACATGCAGAAGATTGAAACAGGACCCCTATCTATCCCCATACACAAAAATCAACTCTAAATGGATCAGAGACCTAAACGTAAAACCTTAAACTATAAGAACCTTAGAAAATGCAGGAGACACTCTCATGGAAATTGGAACTGGCAACCAATTCCTGATCAAAACCCCAGGTGCCCAGGCCATAAGAGATAAGATAGACAAGTGGGACTTCATCAAACTGACAAGCTTCTGCAAAGCCAAAGAAACCATCAAGAGAGCAGGGAGACAGCCCACAGACTAGGAAAAAATATTTGCCAACTCTATGTCTGACATAGGCCTAACATCTAGGATCTGCAAGGAACTCAAACGTGCCACAAAGCAAAAAACAAACAGCCCCATTACAAAGTGGGCAAAAGATATGAATAGACAGTTCTCAAAAGAGGACATATGAGCAGCCAACAGAAACATGAAAAAATGCTCAGCCTCACTAGTCATCAAATTAAAACTACACTGAGATACTACCTCAGGTAATATCCTGACTGGAGATAACTCCAGTCAGGTAGACTATCATCAATAACTCACAAAATAACAGATGCTGGAGAGGATGTGGCAAAGGGGAAAACTTCTACACTGTTGGTAGGAGTGTAAACTAGTACAGCCTCTGTGGAAAACAGTGTGGCAATTCCTAAAAGTTCTAAAAATCGCCCTCCCATATGACCCTGCAATCCCCCTTCTGGGAATATACCCAGAAGAACTGAAATTACTCTATAAAAAAGATACCTGCAAATGTATGTTTATTGCAGCATTGTTCACCATAGCAAGAACCTGGAACCAACCGTGCTGTCCATCAAAAGAGGACTGGATTAAAAAAATGTTATGGAATACTATGCAGCCATAAAGAAGAACGACATCATGAACTTTGCAGCAACCTGGTTGGACGTAGAGTCTATAATACTGAGTGATCTCTCACAGAAACAAAGAACTGACTATCACATGCTCTCACTCATAAGTGGACCTTGAACAACTTTCGTAATACTATAAGAAAAAGTGGATTGCCTGAGTCCGCGGGTTCGAGACCCGCCTGGGCAGGTGAGACCTCATCTCTA
>NW_007250988.1:267338-270796 GCF_000164805.1 Carlito syrichta | reverse complement strand
CGTGCGCCTGTAATTCCAGTTACTCGGAAGGCTGAGGCGGAAGGATCGCAGAGCCCAGCAGGTCGAGGCTGCGGTGGCCGGGAGCGGCCACTGCACTCCAGTCTGGGTGACAGAGTGAGACTCCAACTCAAAAAAAAAAAAGAAAGAAAAGGATTGACAGTGGCAGGAAACTGTAGGGGTGTGGGGGAGCGGGGAGGTGGGATTGGCAGTAGTGGCAATCTGCCTGGGGAAGGGGGGCATACCTCATCAACAAAGGTACCTGCACAATGAATATTTGTATACCCAACCCTGAATTGTACCCTACAATTTTAAAATTAAAAATTAAAAAAAAACCACACACACAAAAAATCTTTTGCTCATTTTAAAAATTGGGGTAGGCTTTGTCTTTCATGTCTGTAATCCCAGCAATTACAGGCAGGAGGATTGTTTGAGCTCAGGAGCTTGAGACTAGCCTGGGCAACATGGTGGGACCTTGTCTCTATCAAAAAAAAAAAAAAAGAAAAAGAAAAAAATTAGATAGGTGTAATGATGTACATCTGAAGACCCAGTCATTTGGGAGGCTGACACAGGAGTATCACTTGAGCCGTGATTGTACCACTACACTCCAGCCTGAGCAACAGTGTGAGACTCTATTTTTTTTTTTTTAAAGGTAGGGGAGACCGGGCATGGTGGCTCACACCTGCAATCCAAGCACTTTTGGAGGCTGAGGTGGAAGGATTGTCTGGCTTAGGAGGTCGAGACTGTGTTGAGCTGATTGTGCCACTGCAATTCAGCCTGGGTGACAAAGTGAGACCACCGGTCAAAAAAAAGGGCTTATTTATCTTCTTATGACTGTAAAGATTCTTTACATATTCTAGATTCAATTGCTTTGTCAGATATATGTATTATGAACATTTTCTCCCAGTCTGTGACTTTCCTTTTCATTTTGTTAGTGACTTTTCAAGAGCAAAATTTTTAAATTTTAATGAATTCAAGATTATCAATTTTTTCTTTTATGGTTTTTGTATCCTAAGAAATCTTTGTCTTTCCTAAGGTCACAAAGATTTTCTTTTAGAATTTTTAGAGCTGACAATTTTACATGTAGGTCTACAATCTGTTTCAAGTTACTTTTGTGTGTGGTGTGAGTTAAGGGTTGATGTCCTTTTTAAAAATTTTTTGAATTTTCATTATTTAAAAAAATTTTATTTTAAAGATGTGGGGTGCAATTCAGAGTCAGGTATGCAAATGTTCATAGTGCAGGTGTCCTTGTTCGCTTGTCGTATGCTCCGCTTCTCCTGGAAGTTTTCCACTCCTGCCAATCCTGATGCTTGTTTTTGCTATGGATATCTAGTTGTTTACTGGTTGAAAATCCTTTCCTTTTTCTCACTAAATTGATTTGTCATCTTGGTCAAAAGCAACTGAAAATATATACATGGGGTCTATTTCTAGACGTAATATTTAGTTCCATTGTTCATTCTTTTGCTAATACCTCCCTGTCACTTGTACTGCAGATTATAGCATGTTTTGAAATCAGATAGTATACACCCTCTAACTTTGTTTACTTTTTAAAAGAATTGTTTTCTTGTAGGTCATTTATATTTTCATACATATTTTAGAATTAGTGTATCAATTTTTATTTACATATCCTGCTGGAATGTTTACTAGGGTTGCTTTGAAACTATAGATAAATTTGAGGAGAATTGACATTTCATCAATATGGAAATTTCCAATCCATAAATCTGGTATATTTTTCCATTTATTTAGGTCTTTAATTTTTCTCAGCAATGTTCTGTAGCCTTCAATGTAGAGGACTTGCATATCTGCTGTTAAGTTTACTCCAAAGTATTTTATGTCTATTGATTCCATTTAAAATGTTTAAAAAATTTTCATTGTCTAATTGCTGTATCTCAAAACATAATTGGTTTTTACATATTATTCCTGAATCCTTTTACCTTACTAAATTCCTTTATTAGTCCTAGCATTTTTGTAAAGTCTTTATAGTTCTTTAATGTAAACAATCATAGAATTTCAAAGGAATTCTTTCTTTCCAATATTTATGTATTTTATTTTACTTCATGCTATTTTTATTGTATTTTACTTTATTTTTATTTATTTATTTTCTCATTGCAATGATTTGAACTTCCAGTTCAATACTGAATAAAAGTGTTAGGAGTAAGCCTTCTTATTTTGTCTCCAGTCTTGGGGGAAAT
Source organism: Carlito syrichta (assembly GCF_000164805.1). Classification (NCBI taxonomy): domain Eukaryota; kingdom Metazoa; phylum Chordata; class Mammalia; order Primates; family Tarsiidae; genus Carlito; species Carlito syrichta. Next base: position 268,607 of record NW_007250988.1, on the reverse strand, counting down.
TGTTCACTATTTCACCATTAGGGATAATTTTAACAGCAGATTTGCGAAGTCTACCATTAAAATTGAAGGTGCTCTTGATTAGATTGAGGAAATCTCCCTCTATTCCTAGTCTATTCTATTTTGGTTTGCTAATTTTTTTAAACATCAATAATAGATGTTAAAATATGTCAAGTATTTTTCTACATTTATTGAAAGTATCATTTGGTTTTTCTGTTTCATTGTGTTAACGTGGTAAATTATATTGATTTTTAAATGTTAAATGTCATTGTCACATTTTGGTGTTAGATGCTGCTGGTTTCATAAAACTGGTTGGGAAGTATTCCCTCTTCTACTATTTTGTGAAAGGAGTTGTGTAAGATTGGTGCTATTTCTTCCTTAAAAGAATAACGGATTTACCAGCGAAGATATTTGAGCCCGGAGTTTTCTCTCTTGGAAGATTTTTAATTACCAACTCATTTCATTAGTGTATATGTAGGACTTTTCGGGTTTTGTTATAATTTGTGCTAATTTTGGCAAGTTGTATATTCAAAGAATTTATCCATTTTTCCCTTTTTGGCTAGCTAGATGTTTGCAAAGAACCAAAATAAACAGAGCTGACATGAGCCAACACACTGTAAGGAGCTCAGCCCAGCTGGACCCGCATCTTGAAGCAGTACCGCCCAGCAGAGGACTGCCAAGATCGGCTAATTCCCACTCACCCCATGGACGCAAGAGAACAGATGGTTGGGTCTAGTGGTGGGGTTTGTTCAGCAGCTATAGCTGACTGATACAGTTTATAGGTACTGCACTTTATTTAGCCAGTTCCCTGCACATGGATATTTGGCAAAGTGAACTATTTCAAGCAAAGCTTATCACATTAAAAGAAACATTTAATAAGATCTACATCTAGAAGAATTGCAGTCATGGTTTGCACATTTACCATTTTAAAACATATTCCTAAATTATAGTTACCAAAGCTACTCATGTTCCCATCAGCAGTTTATAAGCATCTATTTTTTCTCGTATTTTCTAACACCGAATGTTAAAATATGTGTCAGCAATCTAATGCACAGAATACAATGTTGACTTAAATTTGCATTCCCTTGAGTATTAGAGAAGCGGACTCCGTTTTCATATATGCATTGCCCATGCGTTTTCCTTCTTCTTTGAACTGACCCTTCATGTGCTTCGTTCCCTTTTGTAAGTATTTTGTCTCTTCCTGACTATTTGTAGGACATTTTAATCTAACCTGAATATTATTCTTTTTTTTTTTTTTTTTTGAGTTGGAGT
>NW_007250988.1:236905-267158 GCF_000164805.1 Carlito syrichta | reverse complement strand
TCTCGAACCCGCGGGCTCAGGCAATCCACTCACCTCAGCCTCCCAAAGGTGCGGGATTACAGGCTGAGCCACCGAGCCCGACTGAATATTAATCTTTTATCTGTTAAAAGTATTGCAAATTTTTCTTTTCTTTTTTTTGAGTTGCACCCTCACTCTGTCGCCCAGGCTGGAGCACAGTGGCATGCTCCCGGCCACCGCAGCCTCGACCTGCTAGGCTCCAGCAATCCTTCCGCCTCGGCCTTCCAAGTAGCCGGAACTACAGGTGCGCGCTACCATGCCCAGCTAATTTTTGAATTATTGTAGAGATGAGGTCTCGCCAAGTTGCCCAGGCGGGTCTCGAACCCGCGGGCTCAGGCAGTCCACTCACCTCGGCCTCCCAAAGCGCAGGATTACAGCTGAGCCACTGAGCCCAGCTTGGAGAGACGTTTAATATATTACACAGTTAAATCTGTTAATTTTTTTAATGGCTATTATATTTGCCTAAGAATTTTTATTTATTTTATTTATTTTAATGTTTTTAGGGTTAGGGTCCTGCTCTATCATCTAGGCTGGAGCGCATTATTGTGATCATGGCTCAGTGCAGCCTCGAATTCCTTGATTCAAGTGATCCTCCTGCCTCAGCTTCCAGAGTAGGTAGGCCTACAGGCACAGACACCTACACTCCTGGCTTTTTTTCTTTTCTTTTCTTTCTTTCTTTTTTTTTTTTAAGAGATGAGGTCTGGCTATGTTGCCCAGGGTGGGCTCAAACTCCAGGCCTCAAGTGATTCTCCTACCTCAGCCTTCCTAAGTGCTGGGATTGCGTGTGTCAGCTACCATGCCTGGCAGAATATTTTCTTCTTTAAAGACTATTAAAAAATCAATCAGGCCAGGAGCAGTGGCTCAAGCCTTTGATCCCAGCACTTTGGGAGGCGGAGGCGAGATGATTGCCTGAGGCCATGGGTTCAAGACCAACCCGGGCAACTTGGCGAGCCCTCGTCTCTACAATAAAATAAAAAATAGCTGGGCATAGTAGTAGCGCGCATCTGTAGTTCCGGCTACTTGAAAGGCTGAGATGGAAGAATCACCTGAGCCCAGCAGGCCGAGGCTGCGGTAACCAGGAACATGCCACTGCACTCCAGCCTGGGCAACAGAGTGAGACTCCAACTCAAATAATAATAATAATAATAATTATTATTATTATTTTTTATATGATAATACTTTTTATTGTTTCAGATCTATAAATTATCTGAGATTTATTTGGGGTTATTATTTTAAGTTAAGTATAAAATTATTTCCAAAACAATAGGTAATTTTTCCAACATTATTTTTAAAATAATTTTGTTACTTTAATTTGAAATGTCAAATTTAAACTAGTTTTTAATTAAGCGCTGTTTCTAGAATTTCTGTTCTATTCCACTGATCTCTCATAACACTATGTCAAAACTATGCTGTTTGATTGAAGTTTTAAACTATATTTTGGTATCTTCAGGTGAAATATTCCCAATTGCTCTTTATATAAATTTTTTATTGTTGGCATTTACTCTTCCGAATGAACTTGAGAACATTAACAAATACATTACATAATGAATTTTGTCTGGGATTTTGTCAAATACATAGATTAATTTGTAGAGAATTGTAATTTGATAGCATTGAGTCATTACATGTAATTTCTTTTTTTTTTTTTTTTTTTGAGTTGGAGTCTCACTCTGTCACCCAGACTGGAGTGCAGTGGCCACTCCTGGCCACCACAGCCTCAACCTGCTGGGCTCTGGTGATCCTTCCACCTCAGCCTTCCGAGTAGCTGGAACTACAGGTGTGTGCTACCACGCCCGGCTAATTGTTTTGATTTTATTGTAGAGATGAGGTCCCAGCAAGTTGCCCAGGCAGGTCTCGAACCCATAGGCTCAGGCAATCCACTCACCTCGGCCTCCCAAAGACGCGGGATTACAGGCTGAGCCAACGAGCCCGGCTGTATGTAATTTCTATCTTGATTTTTAGAAGTTCTTATTTTATCAATCTTTAGTAAAAATTGTTTGGTTTTCTTCATGTAGGTTTTGCACAATTCTTTTTAGGTTTAATTCTAGAGTTTGTTTTGGTTTTTCTGAAATGAATCTATTGACATGAAAGTATTTTTCTGTTACATTGGGCCAAATATCAGGTTAATGGCATTTTCGAGATGATTCCAAGTTTTGGGCAAAGAATACATCTGCATATAGAGGTAGCAATATCTATCTATAGAAAAACTCTGGATAGAATTGTTTTGTTGTTCCGATACTTTGTATCTAACACCTGCACAGCACCTGGCTCACATTAGTAGCTCTAAGCACTTTTGCTAAATGAATGAATGAATGGAATAAAGGGATATTGAAGGACTTACACAAGGAGGATGAGAGTAGGGCATTTTGGATTCCTTTAACTTCTTTCTCCTGACTTGTATTTTCTGAGTTTTCTCTTTTGATCATGTAGTACCTTGTAATTTGAAGAATAGAAAGGAAAAGATTTTTACCTGAAAAAGGAAGAAAATCGTGATGAAAGAACACTACAGGGATTGCCTCATATACTACTTGTACATTTGTTAAAAGAGAAAAAAATGTATACAGACCTTAAAAATGGCTTAGCGGCGGATTGTCCACCTCTCTGGTGGCCATGCTATTCAAATGTTAGTGGCTTGGCTTTGTGGTCTGTGAAATGGGACCCTTGCCCTGCTTCTGCCTCTTATTACTCTTCCCAGGCTGGGCGAGGGCCACTTGCCTGCGAGCGCTGCGCGCCAGGCCCTCAGCAAAGGCCCAGCAGAGTTCTGAGGGATTAGAGGGAAGCCAGGGAAAGGAATTCTTCGGTCCCCGAAGTTGTTTTTACATTATGATGATATATGGCATATGCTGTTCCAGTGGCGGGGTGCATTTGCAGGGAGGGCAGACCCAGAGGCCCTTCGGGCTGGAGGGACCACCAGGTCAATAATATATGCGGCTGGCAAAAGAGCACATCGACCTCACTTCCTCCAGAGAATGGATGACTGCAACCCCGGAGTCCTGGTTTGCATGTAAATAACGAGCAGTGGTACCACTCGGCCACTTATATTGTTGAGGAGGGAGTGGAACAAGAATGAGAAGACAAATTAGAAAAATATGAGGGCACCACTTATAGATCTTTGCAAGGAAGTATAATTTATCAGGTTAATGTTGCTTCCTCTAGAAAGCAGCACAGTGTTGGTATGTTGCTCTATCTGAGATAAAAATTTTTTTTTGGTAAGACTCCTACCCATGAAGTAATCATCGTAAGTCATGAAAAATGACGAGGTTTCTCAGGAGGAAGGCTGATGTGTCAGTTGCAGCATCCGGTCGTGGCGTCCACTCGGCCCTGACTAGAGCGCTGAGCAGTTGCTCCACAAGTGATGTGACTACGCTGGGAATAACCTGGGAAGGACACGGAGAGCTGGCCATTTTGGGGCAATTAGGCTCACTCTCTCAGCCTGGCTACGGGTGGCAGCCCAGGGCTTTCTTCTCTGAAAGTGCCTAGTTTGCTTTTTGAAGTCTTTTCTTTTCTTTTCCTTTCTTTTCTTTTCAGAGTCTCACTCTGTCTCTCAGGCTGGAGTGCAGTGACACGCTCATGGTCACCTCAGCCTTGACCTGCTAGGCTCAGGCGATCCGATCCTTCCATCTCAGCCTTCCAAGTAGCTGGAACTACAGGCGCATGCCACCATGCTCGGCTAAGTTTTTGCTTTATTGTAGAGGCGAGATCTTGCCAAGTTGCCTGGTCTGGTCTCGAACCCCTGGGCGCAGGCAATCCTCTTGCCTCGGCCTCCCAAAGTGCTGGGATTACAGGTGTGAGCCACCATGCTGGGCTAAAGCATTTTCTTTTCTTTTTCTTTTTTGTTTTTTGTTTTTTTGAGTCAGAGTCTCACTCTGTCGCCCAAGCTGGAGTGCAGCGGCACACTCACAGCTATTGCAGCCTTGACCTGCTGTGCTTAGGCGCTCCTTCTGCCTCAGCCTTCCAAGTAGCTGAACCTACAGGCACGCACCACCACACCTGACTGATTTTTTGATCAACTGTAGAGACGAGGTCTTGCTAAGTTGCCTGGTCTGGTCTCGAACCCCTGGGCTCAGGCAATCCTCTTGCCTCTGACTCCCAAAGTGCTGGGATTATAGCGTGAGCCTCGACGCTGGGCTAAAGCATTTTCTTTTCTTTTCTGTTTTAGAAAGCAGGATTTATTGAGAGGACGGAAAAGCTCCCAGAGGGGAGGGGTCTCGAGGGGCTGCCCTGAGGCATGTTCTTTCTTAAGGGTGGAGCATCCTCACTCTGCATCCACTATATCTGCTCTGTGGCGCAGGGAAGGGCCGGCATATGCACTCCATTCATTCCCCGCCCCCCCCCCGGCCTTTTTATGATGGAGAATAGAAACATACACGAGTCAGTGAAATAGTATCATGTCCCCTCCCCATGGCCAGCAGCTCGCTTCAACTCCTGTGGACTCGGTCTCCACCTGTGCCTCCTCCCCTGAACATGCCTGTGGGCTAGGAAACCAGGAGTCTTGGGAGAAACCCCGTCCTGCGCAGGATTCCGGGGCACCCAGGCCTGCCCCTCGACCAGACTGTGACCTCGCCAGAGCCAGGACAAGAGGGGCATGACGCTGGTGAAGAGAAAACCTCTTAAGGCCCCAAGAGCTGGCTACAAACTTTGGCAAGGGAGCGAAGGGGCGGAGGCAACGAATTGCAAGGGCTTAGGGGAGACCGGGTTGGGGGATACGTAAGCAGGAACGTTCAAGCACAGAAAATAGCCCAGGAAGACGCCAAACTGGGATGTACTCTGGGAGTGGGGGCGGAACCAGCCCTGGGGCTTGGAGTCCAAGGACTCTCTAGTCTTGTCTGTCATTTTTTTTTTTTTTTTGAGTTGGAGTCTCACTCTGCCGCCCGGGCTGGAGGGCAGTGGCCGCTCCCGGCCACTGTAGCCTCGACCTGCTGGGCTCCAGCGATCCTTCCTCCTCAGCCTTCCGAGTAGCTGGAACTACAGGCACGTGCTACCACGCCCGGCTAATTTTTTGATTTATTGTAGAGATGAGGTCTCGCCAACTTATCCGGGCTGGTCTGGAACCCCTGAGCTCAGGCAATCTTCTTGTCTTGGCCTCTCAAAGTGCTGGGATTACAGGCTGAACCACTGTGCCCAGCGTCTGTCATGTTTTAATTCTCATTTATTTCAAAGGAAAATACATTCAGGTTTTTCCTTTACTAAGACAAAAAGCTTTTAAAGAAAGATATTTTTTATAATGATAATTGCCTCCAAATGGGAGATTCCCATCACTGGGGATGTGCCTAGCTGAAGCTGCTGAGTGCAGTGGCACAATCATGACCCACCACCGTCTCCACTTCCTGGGCTCAGGCAGTCCTGCCTCAGCCTTCCATGTAGCTGGGGCTACAGGTGCACACCACCACGTCTGGCTAATTTCTTGCTATTTTCTTTAGAGATGAGGTCTCGAACTCTTGGGCTCAAGCAATCCTCCTGCCTCAGCCTCCCAAAGAAGCCTCCCCCAGCAGACTTCCCCGAGGATGGATCTCCATATTGTTGACCTACAGAAATCATGGGTCAGCAGGTCTGGAGGGGGGCCCAGGAGCTGCCTTTAAAACAATAGCAACAAACACTCCACAAAACTTGAACTTGACTAGGGATTAGATAATATTAAATAATTTTAATGGCCAAAAGGTATGTGAAGAGATGCTCAACATCACGAATCAGGGAAATGCAACTCAAAAGCACAGTGAAATACCACCTCACTCTGTCAGGATGGTTCTTAGCAAAAAAGACAAGAGATAATATGTGTTGGTGAGGATGTGGAGAAAAGAGAACCCCTGTGTACAGTTGGAGGGAATGGAAAGTGGTGCAGTTCTTATGGAAAACAGTATGGAGATTCCTTACGAAAATAAAAAGAGGGTCAGGGCAATGGCTCCTGCCTGCAATCCTAGCACTTTGGGAGGCTGAGGCAGGAGGATTGCTTGAGCCCAGGAGTTCGAGACCTCATCTCTACAAAAAATACCAAAAAATTAGCCAGACGTGGTGGTGTGCACCTGTAGTCCCAGCTACATGGAAAGCTGAGGCAGGACTGCCCGAGCCCAGGAGGTGGAGACGGTGGTGGGTCATGATTGTGCCACCGCACTCCAGGCTGGGTGGCAGGGTGAGACCCTGAATAATAACAACAATCGTATTTATTCAAAATAATTGAAATCAGGGTCTTAAAGAGATATTTACACTTCTGTGTGCATTACTCACAGTAACTAAGATGTGGAAACAACCCAACTCTTCCCTGACAGATGCATGAATGAAGAAAATGTGGTATATACATATAACGGAATATTATCCAGCCTTAAAAGAGGGAGATCCAGCCCTAATTGATGACATGGGTGAACCTTGAGGACATCACGCTAAGTGAAAAGAAGCCAATCACAGAAGGACACATGTTGCATACTTAGCTAAACACATAGTATTTCTAGGGGTTTCGGGCAAGGGGACACGGGGAGTTGCTACCCAACAGGCGTAACATTTTAGGTGTGCAAAATGACTCCGTTCTAGAGACAGGTGACACAACACAGTGCCCAGAGCCAACCACTGTCTTGCGTCTACCCAGCGTCTCTAAGAGAGCGATCTCACACTCAGTGTTCTTACCACAATAAAAAAGAAATGATCGAGCCGGGCTTGGTGGCTCAGCCTGTAATCCCGTGCCTTTGGGAGGCTGAGGTGAGTGGATGGCCTGAGCTTGCGGGTTCGAGAACTGCCTGGGCAGCGAGACCTCATCTCTACCATAAATCAAAAATTAGGTGGGCGTGGTAGTGCGTGCCTGTAGTTCCAGCTACTTGGAAGCCTGAGCCGGAAGGATCGCTGGAGCCCAGCAGGTCGAGGCTGCCGGGGCCGGGAGCGGCCACTGCACTCCAGTCTGGGCGACAGTGAGACTCCAACTTAAAAAAAAAAAAGAAATGATCATCACGGGTTTTTTTCTTTGATGTGAGAATGGCTATATTTTTACACAAAGCCTTTATATGTTAGAGATCCATGCTGAATATCTGTGGGTGGAATCATATCACATAGTGGATCTGCTTCAAAATGGGTGGACATACCGAGGAAATAAAATTGGCCACGAGTTGTCGTTGTTGAAGTTGGATGGTGGACGTGTGAGGATTCTTTTTTCTGTTCTTTCTTATCTACTTGAAATTTTTAGTAAGAAAAAAGTGCTCCTTAGATGGTCTTGATGCTCAGCAGAGGTGGAACTCCCTGGCTTGGCTCATCTGAAAAGTCTGTTACCCAGTCGTTATTTTCTGACTGTGGAAGGAACATGGCGGGAACTGTGATAATTAGCCAGGACTGGGTTATGCTCCCACCCCAGTTTGGAGGGAGTCATGAGATGCATTAACGAGAAAAGGGTTCAGGGAAATATTCCTAGACATACACATTTCTCCAGGACATCACCTGACCTGCATTCAGTAGGGAATAGCATGGTGGATCAAGATTGCTTTGTTCCTTAACGAGGCGACCTCCTTTCCCATTAAATGACCAAAAGAGATCTATATTTTGAAAAAAAAAATAAGTAAAATTATTTATTAGTTCATTTATTTACTGAACAATTATTCACTGAATTCCTCCTCTGTGCCAGGCACCGTGCCAAGCTCCATTGTAGCTCTCAGACCTCAGGGATTCTTGAGATTCTTTCGAGGGGTACACAGGCAAAAACTAGTTTACGGTTTACAATTACTTGTAACAACACTGAGACATTAGTTGCCTTTTAAACTCTTTTGGTTCTTGCACTGATGACACAGTATCAATGGTGAGTAAAGCTGCTGGCGCCTGGATGTTAATTCTCAGTGGCATGGGACAGGGCTAATAGTCATTGTGCGTGTCTTGAAGCAGCAAGAGTAACTGTTACTAAGTTCCAATCCTTGAGTGCACCGTTGTCTCGTTAGATGCTGTGTGGCCAGTGCGATGAACACTTGAGCAATTCTACCACACTCTGGGTACGACAGCTTTGCAGAGGAAGTCACTGGTGCAGTTGTTTGAGTTGCGAGCTGAACTAGCTGCTTTTCTTCATGGAACGCTACTTTTACTTGGAAGAAAGGCCTGACGCGTCAACCTATGGGTAATCAGACTTGGTTATCTGGCAGGCATTTTTTCAGAAATGAACAAAATGAGTCTGTCACTTCAAGGAAAACAACTGGCAGTGTGTTTTGCCAATGATAAAATTCAAGCTTTCAAGTCGAGCATTAGAATTTTGGGAAAACTTGTATCTGCCACAGTGAGCTTGACAGCTTCTCAATATTTAAAGACTTTTCAGATGAGATCAGTGGTGCTATTCTAAAAATGTGATTTTTGATATTGTATAGTGAAACTGACATTTTGAGGCCGGGTGCAGCAACTCATGCCTGCGATTGCAGCACTTTGGGAGGCCGAGACAGGAGGATTGCTTGAGCCTAGGACTTGGGGGTTACAGTGAGTCATGATCATGCCACTGTATTCTAGTCTGGACGATAGAGCGAGACCCTGTCTCTAAAAGTAAATAAATGCTACATATGAATGAAGAATAAAGGCTTTTTCAGACAGACAAAAGCCAAGATAATTATGACCAGCAAAACTTCATGACAAGAGACGTTAAAGAAAGCCCTTCAGGCAAAAACAATATGGCATATGGGACACGAAAACATATATTTGATCTTTGTCCCCAGCTGCTGCAACACCACTCCTAAACTCTTGGCATGTCCTGAGAGACAGGTTTACTTCTTGTCTTCAGAATGAGCCCTGTTTGTTCACAGCCGCATTGGTGCTAATGAAGTGACTTAAAGTGGGCCCTTTCCGGATGAGACTGGTGGCTGGAAAGACCCCTTGGGGAAGGTAGGACTGGAGACTGAGCTCTACAAAACCTTTAGAGAGATTCGGGGAGCTTCCAAGTTGGTGGACTCATCAAGGTGCTTTGAGGGTGCCCGCAGAGGGCACAGAATCTCACCACTTGTACCCCCAACTTAGCCCTGCGTGTGTCTTCCATTGGGCTGTCCCTGAGTTATGCCCTTTATAACAAACTGGTAAACAGTAGTGTTTTTCTGAGTTCTGTGCAAATTATAGAACCTGAGAGGAGTCATGGGAACCCTGAATTTTTGTCATTGATCCGGATAGAAGTGTAGGTAGCCCGGGTACCCCATTTGTGACTTGCTTCTGAAGTGAGGGCAGTCTTGAGGGGCTTCTCTCTTAACCTTCAGGTTCTGTGCCAACTCCAGGAATTAGTGACTTGGCTTTCTGGACACCCAACTGATGCTGGGAAACTGGAGTACTGGCATGGAAAGATACCACACGTCTGGTGTCAGAAAGACCCTCAGACACACCAACAGCAACTTGGATATAACCAAGAAGTAAAGATCACTAGGAAAGATGAAGAGAAAGATTAAGATGAAGGTAGAGGATTTTTCTTTTTCCTTTTGGCAGGGTCCTGCTCTGTCATCCAGACTGGAGGACAGTGACGCAATCATGGCTCACTGTAACCTCAAACTCCTGGCTCAAGTGATCCTCTCGCCTCAGCCTCTAGAGTAGCTAGGAGTACACATCACTGTACTCAGCTAAATTTTTTACTTTTTTTGTAGGACGGGGGTCTCATTATGTTGCCCGGGCTGATCTCAAACTCCTGGCCTCAAGCAATCCTCCCACCTTGACCTCCCAAATTACTAAAATTACAGGGGTAAGCCACCGTGCCTGGCCTTTTTTCCTGATTTTTAATTACTTAGAAGATAACTGACCACCAAGAAAGATAGTAACAATTTATTGAGAATTTATAGCATTATGTTAAAGTAAAATGTATGATAACAATAGTTATCAAATAACTGTGTCATAATACAAAACACAGAAATTGGGACCATATTGAAAGGGTCTTATAGTCAAATTGTACATTATTTGAAGATAGATTATGATTAAAGATGCATAAGTACTGTAATCCCAGCACTTTGAGAGATAGAGGGGAGAGGATTGCCTGAGCTCAGGGATTCAAGACCAGCCTGGGCAACTTGGCAAGACCTCGTCGCTACAATAAATCAGAAAATCAGCTGGATGTGGTGGCATGAGCCTGTGGTTCCGGCCACTTGGAAGGCTGAAGTGGAAGGATCACCGGAGCCCAGCTGCAGTGGTGATGAGTGTGCCACTGTTCTCCAGCCTGGGCGAGAGAGTGAGACTCCGACTCAAAAAAAAAAAATGTATTTGTAAACCTTAATTAAAATATTAAACACAAATTTTAGAGAAGGTATACAGTATTCTCCCTCATCCTCAGTTTTGCGTTCCAGGATTTCAATTCCCCATGGTCTAACTGCAGTTTGAAAATATTAAATAAAGAATTCCAGAAATAAACAATTCATAAGTTCCAGATTTTGTACCGTTGCGGGTAGCACGATGAAATCTTGTGTTGTCCTGCTCAGTGCCACCCAGCATCAGAACCATCCCTTTGTCCTGTGTATTCAGACTGTGTACACTCACCACCTGCCTGTCAGTCACTTAGTAGCCAGTTCAATTGTCAGACTGAATCAACATAAAGTGTAGATGGGATTTGGTCCTGGTTTCAGGCATCCACGGGCATGTTGGAATGGGTTCTTCCACGAATAAAGGGGAGCGACTGTAAACGATAAGCCAATCATAAATTAAAACAGAATTTAAAAAGACCCAAGTCAAAAGCTGGCAGAAGAAGTGAGAAAAACAGAAGACTAAATGATACAAATAGAAAACAACAGCAAGATGGTAGATTTAAACCGAATCATATAAGTAATTAAGTGTAAGTGATCTAAACACACTATGAAAAGACGAGTTGTTAGATTGGATAAAAGAGTAAGACCTAACTACGTGCTGTCTGCAAAGAAACCCATTTAATTATTCATTTTTGAGACAGGGTCTCTGTCATCCAGGCTGGAGTGTGGTGGCATGATTTTGGCTCACCACAACCTTGACCTCCTGGGCTCAAGTGATCCTTCCACCTAATTCTCCCGAGTAGCTAGGATTATAGGCGCGCTACCACACATGGCTAATTCTTAAATTTTTTTTGTAGAGTAGAGGTCTCACTGTGTTGCCCAGGTTGGTCTCGATCTCCTGATCTCAAGTGATTCTCCCGCCTCAGCCTCCCAAAGTGCCGGGATTACAGGCGTGAGCTACCCTGCCTAGCCAAGAAACCCACTTGAACTACAGGTAGATCCATGAAGTTTAGTGAAACAGAATACAATGTTTATCTGCATGTTTTTAGACTTCACACTGTAACTTTCCTTTGAGAAACTACCACTTGATGAACTTGATGGAGTGTTGAAGACTGTCCACAATGATCTGAAGGGGCTCACTGTAAGCAAATTATATGATATGCAGAGATCAAAAACAGGCAAAATTGAATGATATCCTTATATAGCTGAGATAAAGTTAAAAAAAAGTCATCTCCATGAGAAACGTGATTTGGGAGAGCAGATACCTGAATGAGCAAGAGGTGGAAATGGGGTAGACACTCCAGGACTTCTAGTGATTTGCCTCCGGTCCCTCTCCTTTTTCCAATTGCGTATGTGTATGAGTCTGGGCTTTCTTCACAGTCTTCCACAAAGACAACATGTGGAAAGAGATTGAATGCAGAAACAGATGCAAGAAGCGAGTTGTCTCCCACTGAGCTGGTTACCTCGATGCTATGCCTGCGATGCCCATCCTCTGCTGTCTCAGGGCAGCTCTGGGCGTGCCCAGCAGAGGAGGCCTCGGTGCAGGAAACAGCAGTTCCTCAAGAGCCACTCTGCACCCGCCATCTACAGAGGGCACTGGAGGGCCCGGATCGGTGGCTGTGCTGGCAGGTCATACCCTTCAAGACTGAGCCTTTCCAAGTACGTAGGAAAGATGGGTTTTGATGTGTCACAGGCAGGCAGTTCTGTCCTAATTTTGTTTTGCTTTTTTGCTTAATAACTACTATTGCAACCATCATCTTTCCCTCCTTCCCTCCCCTCCTTCCTTCTCTTGGTCCATCAGTCCTTCTTTCTAAATACTGAATATCTACAAAACCCCACTTCTAATCGATGTGCAGGATACACAACGCTGTGTACGTACTGTCCTGCTTCTGAGAGGGACCGGAGGCAAATCACTAGAAGTCCTGGAGTGTCTACCCCATTTCCACCTCTTGCCCATTCAGGTATCTGCTCTCCCAAATCACGTTTCTCATGGAGATGACTTTTTTTTAACTTTATCTCAGCTATATAAGGATATCATTCAATTTTGCCTGTTTTTGATCTCTGCATATCATATAACTTGCTTTCTTTCTTTTTTTTTGAGTTGGAGTCTCACTCTGTCACTCAGACTGGAGTGCAGTGGCCGCTCCCGGCCACCGCAGCCTTGACCTGCTGGGCTCCGGCAATCCTTCCGCCTCAGTTTTCCGAGTAGCTAGAACTGCAGGCGCGTGCTACCACGCCCGGCTGATTTTTTGATTTATTATAGAGATGAGGTCTCGCCAAGTTGCCCAGGCGAGTCTCAAACCTGCCGGCTCAGGCAATCCACTCACCTCAGCCTCCCAAGGCATGGGATTACAGGCTGAGCCACCGAGTCCAGCTGCTTTCTTTCTTTAGCAATATGAATAATTATTTTATCCTGAAGGTTACACGTTTATTTTACTGTGGCATTAGATAAAAATACAACTAACACATAAGTCCATGATTTCATGATGTTATTGATCAACTAAATCTTTACATAAAAACATGAGTTGATTTAAATGAAAATATCAGTCAGGTGCAGTGGCTCATACCTGTAATCCCAGCACTTTGGGAGGCAGAGACAAGAGGATTGCCTGAGTCCAGAGGTTTGAGACCAGACTGGGTACCTTGGCGAGACCTTGTCCCTATAATAAATCAAAAACTTAGCCGGGCCTGGTGGTGTGCATCTGTGGTTCCAGCTACCTGGAAGACTGAGGTGTAAGGATCACCTGAGTCTAGCAGGACAAGGCTCTGGTGGCCATAAGCAAGCCACTACACTCCAGCCTGGGGGACAGAGTGAGAATCCAACTCAAAAAAAAAACCCCCAAAAAACCCCCATAAAATAAATAAATAAATAAATAAAGTAAATATTAGTGTAGGTGGCAAGTGAATATAGCCACACACACACAAAAGATAAAATTGGAATGCAAATGACTGAAGTGCAGGAAACATGCTTTTTTTTTTTTAGTGGTGTCTCACTGTCACTCCATTCCCTGGTCCTAATGACTGCTTGATTTCCTTCTAAAGAATCCCTCCCTTCCCACTGTGGGACCCTGGGGGCTGGACCCTTTGTCTTCCCACACTGGGGGATCCAGGGTTTGGGCACCCCACCAGAGCTCAGCCAGTCAGACTCTGTCCTGTGCAAGTGATGCTGGGGCCGAAGGGACGGCTGGGATGCTCGCCGCACAGACGCCCCAGCAGCTGCTGACCAGATTAGGCCTTTGTGGGCCAGGTTGTGGTTCCATGGCTCAGTCCTTCGAGGGCTCCTGGGAGGTCTCCCTGCCCTTGGCCTCCTCCAGTTGGGCTCTCTTGCTAGGCCAGGCAGTCTCCAGTTCTTGCAGCTACAAGGCCTACATGAAGGAAGAAATGTTCTGGTTAATACTTTTTTCATGTGTAAGTCCTGTTTTTTGTTTTGTTTTTTTTTTCCAAGTTGGAGTCTCACTCCGTCGCCCAGACTGGAGTGCAGTGGCCGCTCCCGGCCACCGCAGCCTCGACCTGCTGGGCTCTGGCGATGCTTCCGCCTCAGTCTTCCAAGTAGCTGGAACCACAGGTGTGCGCAACCACGCCCGGCTCATTTTTGGATTAATTGTAGAGATGAGGTCTCGCCAAGTTGCCCAGGTGGGTCTTGAACCCGCAGGCTCAGGCAATCCACTCACCCCAGCCTCCCAAAGGCGCGGGTTTACAGGCTGAGCCACCGAGCCCAGGTAAGTCCTGTTTTTGTTTTCCAATTGGATTGAAAATTCCTTTTGGGCCAGGACTCTATTTCCTTCGTTCTGAGTCTAGCACTTAGCAAGGAGGAGACTCTCAGGCAGAGCTGGGATAGGGGCTGAATGGCCAGGGGAGGCCGTGTGGAGCCAGCAGGACTGCATGTGGGGTCAGCCCCGGCACTCACTCACAGCGGGCCCTTGACTTACTCCCGTGACATCCTTAGGCTGCCGTAGCCTCTGTGTGATGGATATGATACTTAGAATGATCTCCTTCCCTCCCAGCCTCAGGACCTCTATGAGGTTTCAGTGAATGGAGGATGTGAACACCCTGCAGAGATGTGGACTCGTCTCCAGCACAGCAACATGCCAAGGAGGAGACACAAGCAGACCAGCGGTTGGACTCGGGGCAGTTTCAGAGGCAGGTGTCTTACACAGTTGCACAGGGCCCTGCACTCTAGTGGGGACCCACGACTGACTTATGCTCTGCAGTCACCACCTTGAAACTTGTCATCATTTCTTAACACGAGGTCCTGCATTTTCATTTTGCACCAGGTGCTGCAGATGATGTAGCTGGCTCTGATGAAAACACTGCATGAATCAAAATGAGGCTGGACACAAGAAGCCAGACCCAAGAGCATATATTGTATGAGTCAGTTTTTAATGGAGTTTAAAAACAAGTGATGCTAATCCAAAGGATTAGGAGTTAGGATAGTGGTTACCAGGGCTGGGGTGGGAAAGGGACAGTGGATGGTGAGCAGAAGGGCCTTGGAGGACTTCTGGGTTCCAGAAGTGTTCTGTTTTTTGACCTGAGAACTGGTTATGTAGGCTCACTCCGTTTGTGAAAATTCAGCAAGCCACACACTTAGGATGTGTGCACTTTTCTGCATGTGTGTATTACTACAATACAAAGTGAAAAGAAAACGATGAGCATTTTTTCATGTGTCTGTTGACTGCTTGTATGCCTTCTTTTGAAAAGTGTCTGCTCATGTCTTTTGCCCACTTTTTAATGGGGTTGATTTTTTTTCTTTTCACTTCATTTGAGTTCCTTGCAGATCCTGGATGTTAGGCCTTTGTCAGATGTAAAATTTGCAAGTGTCTTTTCCCATTTTTGGGGTTGTCTCTTTACTCTTGATGGTTTCTTTTGCTGTGCAAAAACTTTTCAGTTTGATGAGGTTCCACTTATCTATCTTAGCTTCTGTGGCATTCGCTTTGGGGGACTTGGTTAAGAATTTGTTGCCTACTCCAATGTGCATTTCCTACATTTTCTTCTAGGATTCCTATAGTTTGAGGTTTTATGCTTAGGTCTTTGATCCATTTTGAATTGATTTTTATATATGGTGATGGGTAGGGGTCCAGTTTCATTCTTCTGCAAGTGGCCAGCCAGTTTTCCCAGCACCATTTGCTCAATATGGTCTCCTTTCCCCAGTGGTTGTTATTGTTGGCTTTGTCGAAGATGAGTTGGTTGAGAGACTGAGTTTTTGCTCCTGGAATCTCTGTCCTATTCCATCGTTCTATGTGCCTATTCTTGTGCCAATACCAGGCTGTTGGGTTACTGAAGTCTTGCAGTAAAGTTTAAAATCTGGAAGTGTGATACCTCCTACTTTGTTACTTTTTTGATTACACTTTTGGCTATTTGTGCTCTTTTTTGTTTCCATATGAATCTCATCTTCACGAATCATCAGAGAAATGCAAATCAAACTACAATGAGCTATCACGTAACTCTTTAAGGATGGCCATCATTAAAAAGTCAAAAAACAACAGATGCTGGCCCAGGTGTGGAGAAAAATGAACACTTCTACACTGTTGGTGGGAGTGTAAGCTAATTCAACCTCAATGGAAAGCAGTGTGGTGAATCCTAAAAGAACAAAAATTGGCCTTCCATACAATCCAGAAATCCTTCTCCTGGAAATATACCTGAAAAAACATAAAGCATTCTACAGAAAAGACACCTGCACACACGTTTATTGCAGCACTATTCACAGTAACAAAAACATGGAACCGACTCTACTGCCCATCAAAAGTGGACTGGATAAAAAAAATGCGGTACACATACACAATGGAATATTGTACAGTCATAAAGAAGAACAAAATCATGGACTTGGCAGCAAATTGGATGAAGTGGAGACCTTCACACCAAGTGAGCTCTCACAGAAACAGAGAACTGAAGACCACATGTTCTCACTCATAGGTGCACCCTGAACATTAATCACATCAGGACAAGGGAGGGATTGGCAGTTGCTAGGCACTGCGAGGGGAGGGAGGGACGAGGGTGGGGCAGGTAGCAGCACAAAGGATACCTAGTCTGCTACCTGGGGGTGGGAGGGGTAGTTAGAAGCCCAAACTTCACCTGCTGCAGCCTGCTTATGTAGCTGATCCTCACTTGTTCCCCACATCTTTGCAATAAAATCACATTTAATAAAAGAAATAAAATGTATGAGCCGGGCTCAGTGGCTCAGCCTGTCATCCCGCGCCTTTGGGAGGCTGAGGTGAGTGGATGGCCTGAGCCTGCAGGTTGGAGACCCGCCTGGTCAGCGAGACCTCATCTCTACCATAAATCAAAAAACCAGCCGGGCGTGGTAGCACGTGCCTGTAATTCCGGCTCCTCGGAAGGCGGAGGCGGAAGGATCGCCAGAGCCCAGCGGGTCGAGGCTGCGGTGGCCGGGAGCGGCCACTGCACTCCAGTCTGGGCGGCAGAGTCAGACTCCGACTCAAAAAAAAAGAAAGAAAATGTACGGAAGGACCTATATCAAGGGAAGTCCAGAGCGCTGTGTTTTGCCCACCCTGGGAGTGCTCAGAGAAGACGTCCGTGAGGAGGGCTCTGGGAAGTCCCCAAGGAGCAGTCAGAGGTGGGGGATGGGGGTGGGCCTGCTCCTGGCAAAGGGAGGGTGTGCATGGAGGTCAAGAGCTCAGCAGATGCGTGGCTCTCATTCGGGCGCCTGTTTGTCCTGAGCCTGGCTCCGTCTGGCCCGTGGAGGTGCAGTGGGTGACAGACACAAGGCCCAGCCTGCTGAGGTCTCAGACTCTACCTTCTGGGCAGCGGGAAGCTATGAACGGTTCTGAGCTTGAGCTCCGGCTACAGTGTAGAGAGTAGCCTGGGGTTGGGGGTGGGAATGTGAGGCAGGGAGATGCTGGGAAGGCCACTGGGTTTTTCCAGGTGAGCAGTAAGGTAGCCTGGGCTTGGGGAGTGTAGAGAAGGGAATGAACTCTGGAGACTTCTTTTGCTTTTCTTGCTTTCTTTTTTTTTTGAGTCAGAGTCTCACTCTGTCGCCCAGGCTGGAGTGCAGTGGCACACTCACGGCCACCGCAGCCTTGACCTGCTGGGCTCAGGCGATCCTTCCGCCTCAGCCTTCCAAGTAGCCGCACCACCATGCCCAGCTAACTTTTTGATTTATTGTAGAGATGAGGTCTTGCCAAATTGCCCAGGCTGGTCTCAAACTCGTGAGCTCAGACAATCCTCTCACCTCAGCCTCCCAAAGTGCTGGGATTACAGGCGTGAGCCACTCTGCCCGGCCGACTTATTTTTCAAATGTTACATATGGTGGTTTTAACACAGGAGCTCGAGTTCCTTGGCATTTGTCCCATCAAGAGATGGAGTTGAGGCCCAGCATGGTGGTTCACGCCTATAATCATGTTCACTTTGGGAGGCTGAGGTGGGAAGATTGCTTGAGCCCAGGAGTTCAAGATTAGCCTAGGCAACATAGCAAGATCTTGTCTCTGCAAACAACAACAACAACAAAAAAAAATTGCCAGATGTGGTGGCCTGCCTCGCTTACCTGGGAGGCTGAGGTGAGCGAATCACTTGAGCTTAGGAATTGAGGCTGAGGTGAGCCATGATCATGTTACTGTATTCTAGTCTGGGCCCTAGAGTGAGACCTCGACGCATAAAAAAAGACATGGTACCAAGAAACAGAAAAGGGAAAGAATTTTAAGAAATGTATACTTCTATTTTAAAAGAAAAAAACTTATTTTAATAAAATGTTATATTTCTGCTTAAAAAAACCTCATGGAGTCTAATTCCATGCTTCTGGAATGTGGGCTGGCTTAGGGACTTGCTTCTAATGGACAGAATGTGGCTGAAGTGACACTATGTGACTGACCAGGCTAGATCAGAAAAGGCGAGACTACGTCTACCTGGCTCTGCCTTGGAAACAGCCTCCATGCTGCTGACTCAGTAGGGAAGTCAGCCAGAACACCCACATGAGGCCTTTTGCAGGCCTTACGGGGTGGTGGATGGCCCTACGGAGATGCCAGGTGACAACTCATCCCACGTCCAGACATGTGCAAGAAGAGGTTTTCCAGATGACTGCGGCTGTCCGAGACTATGAGTGAGAGATGCCAGCTGACTCTGTCAACGTCCAGAACTGTGATTTTTGCCACTAATTTTGGGTGGTTTGTTGGCAGCAAGAAAACAGCCCTGACTGTTAAGTGGAATCACCAGAGAAGCTGAAACAATTCCCAACACCAGGGCCAGACCCAAGCATTAATACCTCTTGGAGCTCCCAGCATCCAAGGTTGAGAATCACGACTGTTGGCCAACCCTAAGGCTCCCGAGCCTGGCAGTGGAGAGGGTGGGTTGAGGTGACTTCATGGGATGCTCTTCATTCTTCCACCTCCCCTCCCCAGCTCTCTTCTGCCTGCGCCGCTTGCTTCCATCTTCAGTTCTGGGTAGATGAAAGTGATCTATTTGAATGGCAGGGACTTTGAAATAAGTGCTTTAGTCCCTGACGCTTGTTTTTAAAGCAACATAGGAGGACGGATGCGGAGAGGAAGCAGGGAGGCTCCCAAGGGGAGGAGTGTGAACAGGATTGTCAGATAGAATACAAGAGGCCTGGTGAAATTTGAATTTCAGATAAACCACGCATTTTGTTTTTAGTGGCAGTATGCTCCCAATACAAATGGACATACCTATTTAAAAAAAATTCTTATTGTTGATCTGAAATTCAAATTTAATTGAGTGACCTATATTTTCACTTGCTAAATCTGGCAGCCCTAAGTGTGAAGCCAGGTCAGGGTGATATCCAGGACTAACGGGGACATTTGTGGACTCCCGAGTCCCCCACCAGCAAGAGAGGAGGCAACACCGAAATCTCTCCAGGCCACTTTCCTTATTTGGGGAAAGTTAGGCCCCAAGACAGGAAGTAACAAATTCAAAACAGGCAGTCCTTGATTCGCACAATATCGTGTTCACTAAACCCATGCATATTTGGAATCACGTCCTTGCTTTGCTGTTATAAACATTTGCATGAAGGTTTTGTGTTGACATAAATCTTCCAAATAGTTGGGTAATGCCTGGGAGTGTGACTGCCAGGTTGTATGATAAGTCTATGTTTAACTTTGTCAGAAGCTGCCAAACTGTACCATTTCACGTTCCTACCAGCAATGAAAGAGGGTTTCAATTCTTTACATCCTTGCCAACACTTATTTTCCTTTAATTAAAAAACTGTGATTTTTTAAAAAAAATAGCAGCTATCCTAGTGACTATGAACTGTTATCTCATTGTGGTTTTGATTTGCTTTTCCCTAATGATCAGCGATATTGAGCACCTTTTTTTGTGCCTACTTGTATATTTTTGGAAAAATGTCTATCCAACTCTTTTGTCCTTTTGGGGGTTTTAGATAAAACTCCTACAACTCAACACAAAAAGCAAAACAGTGCCTGTGTGTGCGTGTGAGTGTACTTGATATTAAACCCCTACAAGATAATTGATATTAAATCCCTATGAGATACATGATTTGCAAATGTTTCTTCTTATTCTGTGTATTGTCTTTCTTCTTGATGGTGTCCTTTGATGCATAAAAGTTTTTCATTTTGGGGAAGTCCAATTTACTATTTTTTTCTTTTGGTGTTATATTTGAGAAACCACGGCCAAGTCTCAGATCATGAAGATTTGGTCTTATGATTTCTTCTAGCAATTTTTTAGTTTTAGATCTTACATTTAGATCTTTCATCAATTTTGAGTTAATTTTTGTAATACATGTAGGGTAGGAGGTCAACTTTATTCTTTTGAATGTATCCAGTTTCCTCAGCACCATTTTTTGAGGACACTGTCCTTTTCTCATTGAACGGTTTTCAAATCCTTGTCAAAAATCAATATATAGTAGGATTTATTTTGGGGTTCTTTATTCTAGTCCACTGGTCTATATGACTATCCAATACCACAATGTTTTGATTACTGTAACTTTGTAGTAAGTTTTGAAATCAGTTAGTGTAAGACCTCCAAATGTGTTCTTTTTCAAGATTGTTTTGGTTATTTGGGATCCCTTGAAATTCCATATGAATTTTAGAATGTGTTTTTCTACTGCAAAAAACACTATTGGGATTTGACAGGAATTATACTGAGTACATAGATTGTTTTGGGGAGCACTGTTATATTAGTCTGCTTGGACTGCTATAACAACACATCAAGTGCCTTAAATAGCAGAGATTTCTTTCCTCACAGTTCCAAAAGCTACCAGTCCATGATCAAGGTGCCAGAAAATCTAGTTTCTGGTGATATTTCTCTTTCTGGCTTGCAGGTGGCCACCATGTGCCCTCATATGACCTTCCTTCGTTGTGCACATGCAGAGAGAAAAAGCTCTCTAGTATCCCTTCTTATAAGGACTAATCCTATCAGGTCAAGGCTGCATCTTCATTTAATATGAGTTACTTTCATAAAGGCCCTGTCTCCAAATACAGTCATGTTGGAGGTTAGGGCGTCCACATATGAATTTTGGAAGAATACATTCAGTCCATAACATCTGTCCTCTTAAAAATATTGTCTTCCAATCTAGAAACATAGGATGGCCTTCTATTTATTTGTTTTCTTTAATTTCCTTTAGCAATGTTTTGTAGTTTTTAGTGCACAACAAGTCTTGTACCTCCTTAGTTAAATTTTTTACTTCTTCGTTACTTCTTAGTTATAGATTTCATTCTTTTTAATGCTAGCATAAATGGAATTCTTTTCTATTCTTTCTTTCTTGTTCTTTGAGACAGGGTTTCACTCTGTCACCCAGGCTAGAATGCAATGGCATGATCTCTGCTCACTGCAGCCTTAACCTCCTGGGCTCAAGTTCTCTTCCCACCTTAGCCTCCCAAGTAGCTGGGATTAAGGCGTGTACCACCATACCAGCTAATATATTTTTTCCCTCACTATGCTGCCCAGGCTGGTTTTGAACTTGTAGACTCAAGCAATTCTCCCACCTTGGCCTCCCAAAATGCTGGAATTATAGGCTTGAGCCACCTGACTTGTCCTGGAATTGTTTTCCTAATTTCCTTTTCAGTTTGCTTGTTGCTAGTGTACAGAAATACAACTGATCTTGTATGTTGATTTTGTATCCTGCAACTTTGTTGAATTTATTAGCTCTAATAGTTTTTTGTGTGTGTTATTCTTTAGAATTTTCGACATACAGGATTATATCATCTACCAATAGAGATAATTTTACTTCTTCTTGTCCAGTTTAACTGTCTTTTCTTTTTCTTTTCCTTTCTTTTTTTTTTTTTTTTTTTTGAGTTAGTGTCTCACTCTGTTGCCCAGGCTGGAGTGCAGTGACGTGATCACGGCTCACTGCAGCCTTGACCTCCTGGGCTCAGGGGATCCTTTCACCTCAGCCTCTCGAGTAGTTGGGACTACAGGCATGTGACACCATGCGCGAATTCTTTTTTTTATAGAGATGAGGTCTTGCTGAGTTGCCTAGACTGGTCTCCAACTCCTGGGCTTAAGCCATCCTCCTGCCTCGGTTTCCTAATTTGTTACGGGCGTGAGCCACTGTACCTGGCCACCTTCTATCTCTCTATCTTGCTTAATTCCTCTGACCAGAACTTCTCGTCTTATGCGGAATAGAAGGGGCAAAGGTGGGCATCCTTGACTTGTTCCTGATCTGAGAGAAAAAACTTTCAGTCTTTCACAATTGTGTAAGCAATCTGAGTTTTTCTTATATGCCCCTTATATGTTGAAGAAGTTCCTTTCTATTCCTACTTTATTGAGTGTTTTATCATGGATTTTGTCAAATGCTTTTTCTGCATCATTTGAGATGATTGTGTATTTTTCTCCTTCATCTTATTAATGTTGTCTTACACTGATTTGCATGTGATGTGTCACCCTGTGTCCCTGGAATAAATAAAACTTGTTCATGGTGCATATGTAATCTCTTAAATATGCTGCTGAATTCACTTTGTATTTTTTTGAGAATTTTTTTGCATCTATATTCATAAGGAACATTGGTCTGTGGTTTCTTTTTCTCTCAGTGTCTTTATCTTGCTGACCCCATAGAATGTGTTCCATCCCCTTCATTTTTTTGGAAAAGTTTGGGAAAGATTAGTGTTACTTTAAAAAAAAAAAATGTTTGGTAGAATTCATCATGAAACCATCTGTTCCTGGGCTTTGTTGGAAGGTTTTTGATTACTGATTCAATATCATTACCTGTCAGTTTTGGTAGTGTGTGCTTTTCTAGGAATTTGTTCATTTTATCTGGGTTATTCAATTTTTTAGAGCACAATTGCTTCTAGAATTCTTTTACAATCCCATTTATTTCTGCAAAACAGATAGTAGTGTCCCACTTTTGATAGTAGTAATTTCAGTCTTCTCTCTTTTTTCCTAGTCAATTTCGTTGATCTTTTCCAATAATCAAATTTTGTTTTTATTGAATTCCTCTGTTGTTTTTCTGCTCTCGATCTTGTTAACTTCCATTCTGATCTTTGTTATTCCTTTCTTCTGCTAGCTTTGGGTTTTCTTTAGCTTAGTTACTCTTCACTGGCCTTGGGCTTAGTTTAGTTCACTCTTCTTTTTCTAGTTTGTTAAGATAGGTCATTGGTATGTTAGTTTGCTCGGTCTATCATAACAAGTTTCCTCTGACTGGGTGGTTTAAAGAAGAGAAATTCATTTTCTCACAATTCTGGAGGGTGGAGGTCCAGGATCAAGGTGTCAGTAGGTTTGGTATCTTCTCAGGCCTCTTTGCTGGGCTTGTAGATGTCATCTTCTTGCTACAACCCCACATAGTTTTTCCTCTGTACACACACATGCCTCGTTTTTGTTTTTGTTTTTTTGAGTTGGAGTTTCACTGCTGCCCAGGCTGGAGCGTGGTGGTGGCACAATCATAGCTCACTGCAGCCTTGACTTTCTGGGCTCAGGCAACCCTTCCACTTCAGTCTGCTGAGTACCTGGGACTAGCACAGGCATGTCCTACCATATCTGACTGGTTTTTCAATTTTTTTAAATTTTTAGTTTTTATAGAGACAAGGTCTTGCTATGATGTCCAGGCTGATCTTGAATCCTTAAGCAATTCTCCCCCCTCGGCCTCCCAATGGGCTAGGGTTACTGATGTGGTCCACCCCATCTGATCCACACATGCCTTTGCCTGATCTCTTTTAAAAAAAATTTTTTTTATTTTAAAGATGTGGGGTACAATTCAGGGTTAGGTATACAAGTGTTCATTATGCGGGTACCCTTGGTGATGAGGTGTGCCCCTGCTCCCCAGCAGATTCCCACGACTGCCAATCCTTTTCTTACAGTATTATGATGATTGTTCAAGGTTCGTATATGAATGAGAACATGTGAATCTCAGTTCTTTGTTTCTGTGATATAATACTCAGTATTACAGACTCTAAGTCCATCCATGTTGCTGTGAAGTTCATAATTTTGTCCTTTTTTATGGCTGCATAATATTCCATCATGTATATGTACCACATTTAAAAAATCCAGTCCTCTTTCAATGAGCAGCACAGTTGGTTCCATGTTTTTGCTATTGTGAACAATGCTGCAATAAACATATGTGTGCAGGTATCTTTTTCATAGAGTGATTTGAGTTCCTCCAGGTATATTCCCAGGAGGGGGATTGTGGGGTCATATGGAAGGTTGATTTTTAGATATTTTAGAAGTTGCCAAACGGTTTTCCATAGAGGTTGTATTAGTTTACACTCCCACCAACAGTGTAAAAGTGTTTCCTTTTTCCCACATCCTCTCCAGCATTTGTTGTCTTTGTTATTGATAATGGCCATCTTGACTGGAGTTAGGTGGTATCTTAGTATAGTTTTAATTTGCATTTCTTTGGTGACTAGTGAGGCTGACTAATCTCTTCTTATAAAGATACCACTCACACTGAATTAGGACCCACACATATTACCTCATTTTACCTTAATTATCTCTTTAAAAGTCCTATTTCCAAATACACTTACATTCTAAGTTACTGGGGATCAGAATTTGAACATATGAGTTTTGAGGGACAAAATTCAGCCCTTTAGCAGCAGCTTTTTACTTTCAACCCTTCTGAGT
This sequence comes from Carlito syrichta, assembly GCF_000164805.1. Taxonomy (NCBI): domain Eukaryota; kingdom Metazoa; phylum Chordata; class Mammalia; order Primates; family Tarsiidae; genus Carlito; species Carlito syrichta. Next base: position 243,024 of record NW_007250988.1, on the reverse strand, counting down.
CTTTTGATCTGAAATGAGTCTCTTTTAGACAGCATGTAGCTTAATCATTTTTATAATCCATCCTGCCAGTCTCTGACTTCTAATTGGATAGTTTAGTTCTCTTACATTTTAAGTAATTGCTGATAAAGTACTTAACTCTGCCATTTTTAGCTGCTTGTTTTTCTGTATCCTGCATAGTTTTTGTTCCTCAATTCCTCCACTGCATTTTTTCATTTTTATTATATTTTAGTGTATCATTTTGATTTTTGTCTTCTTTCCCTGTCTGTACATTTTTTAGTTATTTCTTAGTGGTTACCTTGGGGATTACAATTAACATCTTAAACGTATAACATCGTCATTGGAATAATACCAACTTATTTTCAATAGTATACAAACACTGCTTCTATACATCTCTGTCTCTACCTCTTTATAGTATTATTGTCCCAGGTCATATCTTTATATATTGTGTGCCCATTAACATAGATTTATAATTGTGGTTTATGCATTCGCCTTTTAAATAATGGGTTAAAAAATAGGAGTCACAAACCAAACCTACAATAATAGTGGCTTTTATATTCACCTATGTATTTGCTACTTTTCTCAGTGTTCTTTATTTCTCATCATGGCTTTGGATTACTATCTTGTATCCTTTCTTTTTTTTTTTTGAGTTTGAGTTTCACTCCGTCACCCAGGCTGGAGTGCAGTGGCATGCTCCTGGCCACTGCAGCCTCGACCTACTGGGCTCCGGCGATCCTTCCACCTCAGCTTTCCAAGGAGCCAAACTACAGGCACGAACTACCATGCTTGGCTAATTTTTGATTTATTGTAGAGATGAGGTCTCACCAAGTTGTCCAGGTGGGTCTTGAACCTGCGGGCTCACGCAATCCACTCACCTTGGCCTCCCAAAGCACTGGGATTACAGGCAGAGCCACTGAGCCTGGCCTTTGTATCCTTTCATTTCATCCTGGTATATTCACTTTAGCAGTTTTTATGGAGCACATCTAATAATAATGGACTTTTTCAGCTTTTATTGATCTGAAAATGTCTTCATCTTTCCTTTATTCCTGAAGGCTAATTTGTCTGATGTAAAATTCTTGGCTGATAGGTTTCTATCATTCCACGGCCTTCTGGTTTCCATGGTTTCTGATGAAAAATTAGCTGTTAATCTTGTTGAGGTTCTTTGCACATGCCAAGTTGCTCTTCTCTTGCTCTTTCTTTCTTTCTTTTTTTTTTTTTTTGAGTTGGAATCTCACTCTATCACCCAGACTGGAGTGCAGTGGCCGCTCCCGGCCACTGCAGCCTCAACCTACTGGGCTCTGGCGATCCTTCTGCCTCAGCCTTCCGAGGAGCCGGAATTACAGGCATGCACTACCACACCTGGCTGATTTTTTGATTTATTGTAGAGATGAGGTCTCACCAAGTTACCCAGGCGGGTCTCGAACCCGTGGGCTCAGGCAATCCACTCACCTCAACCTCTCAAAGGCACAGGATTACAGGCTGAGCCACTGAGCCCGGCTCTCTTGCTCTTTCAAGATGCTGTCTTTGTCTTTGATTTTTGACAGTTTCACTATAATGAGTCTCAGTATGGATCTCTTTGAGTTTCTCCCTTGGAGTTCATTTAACTTCTTGGATGTGTATGTACTTACCTTTCATCTAATTTGGGAAGTTTTCTGCCATTATTTCTTCAAATTTCTTTTTCTGTCCTTTTCTGTTCCTCTTTTCTCTCAGGAGCTCCTATTTTGCAAATGTTGGTATATGCTTGATGGTGACCCACAGGTCTATCAGTCTCTGTGCATTTTTCTTTATTCTTTTCTCTTTCTATACCTGGATAGTTTCAATTGTTGCATCTTTAAATCCGCTGATTCTTCCATATTCTAGCTCAAATTTGCTTTTTGACCTCCCTAATAGAAAAGCTATTATGCTTTTCGCTCTAAGATTTCTATTTTGCTTCTTTGTATGATTTCAGTCTCTTTATTACCATTCCCTATTTGTTCATGCATCTTCTTGTGTTTTCCTGTAGCTTATTGAACATAAAAGATAGCTCATTTGATGTCTTTGACTAATGTTTCCAATGTCAGGGCTTTCCTCAGGGATGGCTTCTGTATAATTCTTTTTTCTTGTAAATGAGCTATACTTTCCTGTTTCTTTGTAGACATTGTAATATTTTGTTGAGAACCGGACATTTTTTAGTATTACCATGTAGTAACTCTGGAAATCAGATTCTCCTCCTTCTCAGGAATTGCTGATTTTTTGCTTGCTGAGGGGCTGCGGTCACCTGTTTAGTGGCTTTTCCAAACTATATTTGAAAAGTGTCTAGTTTTTCTTGTGTGTAGTTACTGAAGCTTTTGTTTCATTATTTTTTCAGTCTGCCAGTGACCTGAAAATGATTTCCTTAAATGTCTGGCTTTAAAAAGATATTCTTTCCCTTCAAGACATCTGATGGATGCAGCCATGGGAAGCTGGAGAGGGCGGAAATCAAGATAAGAGTTTGTGCCAGGCCCTCAGGGAACTACCATGGTAAACCAAATACACAATCCTTAATTCTAGAGGACAAAGATTTTCCTGCCCACTTTGGGATCAGTTAGTCATTCCAGGAATGCTATTCCTAAATCCCCGTGGTGATGCAAGGGCTGAAGAATGGGGCATAGCAGCTCGTTCGTGTCCATTTTGCAGTTCTCTTACCAACCATCATCAGCCTCTTCCTTCTCCAAGCAATCCTCTGGTTGTTTATAAGTGTCTGATGAGGTTCCAGAGTTTCAGTGTAGTTGATTCTGAAGTGTGTGAGCTTTTTTTCCTTCCAGTTAACGGTTTAGTGGAGGGACTCACCCCTGGGAGCTTCCTGAAGTCCTGCCATTGTGTATATGTCCCTCATACCATACTCCCTTCCTTTTTGCATAAGCCACTGTAAGCTGAGTTTCTGTCATTGGCATCTGAGGAGTGGTAACTGTCTCAATCCCCATGCTGGGTGCTATCAATTTTACAGCTTGAGGAAGACTTTCTCCCCATCCTTGGAGGAGAGGCTGTCATATACAGAAAAATCACATACTACAAGGAATAAAGTGATCAGTGTCCCCCTAAGGATGTGCAGATCAAATCTTATGAGAGTTTCATAGAGGAAATTGTCCTCTTTTTACCCTGGGGGTAAGAATAAGCCTCTCAAAGAATTGTAAGCACCTTCTCTAAGGTCTATGTCCCTCTTTTTTTTTTTGAGTTGGAGTCTCACTCTGTCGCCCTGACTGGAATGCAGTGGCCGCTCCCGGCTACCGCAGCCTCGCCTGCTGGGCTCCGGTGATCCTTCCGCCTCAGCCTTCCGAGTAGCCGGAATTACAGGCATGCGCTACCACGCCTGGCTGATTTTTTGATTTATTGTAGAGATGAGGTCTCGCTGCCCAGGCGGGTCTTGAACCCGCGGGCTTAGGCAATCCACTCACCTCAGCCTCCCAAAGGCGCGGGATTACAGGCTGAGCCACCGAGCCTGGCTTATGTCCTTCTTTTGACTACAACATCCATGGATAGGGCTGGTGCTTGCTTTGATCATCTTTTGTCCCTATGCCCAATGGAGGGCCAGGCACATGGGTGGGGTCAGTAAACATTGCTAACATTTAACTTTGTTTTATTGATGGTGTTTTGGGGTAGCTGGTAAGTGATTATAATTTGAAGGGTTTTTGAAGGATGGAGTCATTATCTGCTGGCTTTTTATATCTGTGATGGCCTTTATTCTTCAGGAAAACCCTGAGGCAAATACTATTCCAACCCCTGTTGTTCAGAGGGAGGTTAAGTTTTTGCCTAAGGCTTCTCAGCAGGAAAGTGGCAGAGATGGAACTAGAACTTGGTTCTGTCAGAGTTTAAAATGCAAATCCTTTTGCTGCCTCCCACAACATTCTTATATTAAACAGGAAGACCACAGGCTGGTCTGCTTTTTGCTGTTCATATGGGCTCCTCTTAACATCTAGAAGGTCTACCTTTTGCACTTCCCAGAAGACCACAGAGTAGAGACCCAGAAAAGGTTGGGGTAGCACTATAAGGCTAGGTTTTCATGTCTAGCAGAAGGAAGCAGCAAATGTTTACTCAATGTCTACCAAGTTCCTGTTCTCATAGATCTGTCATTCTAGTGCGGACAGATGATGCCAACATGAAAGCAGATAAAACTGATCATTTTAAAATGTGATATGTGCCTTGAAGAAAATTTAAAAAGTGAGGTGATGGTGGATGCCTGAAGGAGATGGGAGCGACATCTTTGGACAGGATATTAGGAAAGCCTTTTTATTATTTGAATTGAGGCCTGAGTAATGGAAAGGAACCAACCACGCAAAGATCTGGGAAAAGTATTGCCGGCAGAAAGATCAGCTAGTGCAAAGACCCTGAGGCAGGAACTAATCTGGAGTGTCAGAAGAGAAAGGAAACTGTTATGGTTGGTGTGGAAAGGGGCTTGCAAGGAGGTGGGGAAGACAGGTCAGATAAGACAGCATTCTAGCAGGGTATCTGGAGTTGCAATGAGAAGCCATGGAGGGCTCTAGAAGGGAGAGTGATATGATCTGATCACTGTTTTAAAAGCTTACTCAAGCTGCTGAGGGGAGAATTGTGGCGTGTGAATCATGTCTTGGTTGCTAGTGACAGCAAACTGCCTTGCTTGGTCAGAAAATTTATTGGCCATTTAAACCAGGGGCCCAGAGGTAATGTAGACTTCAGAGTTAGTTGATTCAACCTTGGCACAAGCAAGGACTCAGGTTCTGTGTCTTGGCTATGCTGGTCACAGACTGAATTTCATTTTGAGTCCAAGAGGTTTCTGGGTGGTCTGGAGGGGCTGTCTGAAACACACAGGGCTACCTGTTTTAGAATTTCTGGCCAAGGGGATACGTAGATTCCTTATGGAAGCATTTTCTTTTTTCTTTTTTGAGTTGGAGTCTCACTCGGTCGCCCAGACTGGAGTGCAGTGGCCGCTCCCGGTCATGGCAGCCTGGCCTGCTGGGCTCCGGCGATCCTTCCGCTTCAGCCTCCCGAGTAGCCGGAATTACAGGCGTGTGCTACCACGCCCAGCTGATTTTTTGATTTATTGCAGAGATGAGGTCTCGCTGCCCAGGCGGGTCTCGAACCCGCGGGCTCAGGCAATCCACTCACCTCAGCCTCCCAAAGGCGCGGGATGACAGGCTGAGCCGCCGAGCCCGGCTTATGGAAGCACTTTCAAAAAATGAGGAACCTTTGCTGCAGTCTCCAGAAAAATCTCTCTTTGCGTGGCATCGCATCCCCATTCCTGAATCAACTATGTTCAGGGATAAACGCATTACTCTTGATCATCTAAATAAAGGGTAGTAGGGTGGGCAGCTGCCAATGTCCCTTATAGGAGGCAAGAGTGGAGATAGCAAGACCAGAGAAGTGGCCATGGAGGTAGCCCAAGATGCAGAGATGATGTTGGTGCAAGAGGAGGTAATCAGAGCGGTCAGATTTTGGCTCTGTCTTGGAGGTTATGACGGTTGGATGTGCAGTGAGGAAAAGACAGGAACTGACATTTGTCATTTCCCCAAGTTGTCCTTACCTTGTTCCCTTGAAGTCACAAACAGTAAAGAAGGGTGAATCTGGACTTGGGCGCTGTCCAAGAGTGACAGAAGAGAAGCAACGGCAAGCAGACAGTGGGAGTGTGAACCTTCCTTGCCTATTTCCATCTGTACAGTGCTGGTCCATCCCTACTGTTGGAGACTAGAGACAGAACAAGGCCCACTCCACGCTGTAGGTTAATTGGGGGCCCATCGTGTACAAACGCTGTACAAGGGCTGGAGGAGGGAGAGGGCACAGGAGATCTGAAATAAGAGGAAAAGTGTGGGCAAGGTTATCCTTGAACAATTTCTTAGTCCTTTCACAGCAGCATATTAATATTAGTACAGTCGCTTAAAGCATACGAGGAAACAATATAATGTGCACAGTAATCAGTGCACATGCAAACTACAGTTGTATATTTTGATTCGCCAAAAAGGCACAGAGCAGCGCTAAATTTGCCAAAATTAAATGTGCGTACGAACCAGCTTCGGCGCACGAATTAGGCTCCCGCCGCCAGTTGCAGCGCTTGACGACCGGCGGGAGGCGGGTCGCGGACCTCGGCGGGAAGGCGGGCGCCCAGAGCTGCGCACGCAGTGCCGCGGGAGCCG